>NW_019245473.1:0-1501 GCF_002742605.1 Olea europaea var. sylvestris
AAACAACACCAGGGGCAATTTTGTCATTTGTCGTGACGGCGTCGGAATGGGATGAAATTTGGCAGGTTGATTGGAAATGACCCACGAAATTGGACTCGGGACATAGACCCGAGATCACATGATTTTAGCCAAATTCCTTCGTTTGGGCTTCCGAATAATTAATTTTCGTATTAATTATGTCAGGTTGAAGAAGTGTTGGACAGAAAATTAACAAAGAAAAACTGCACCAGGGGCAATTTTGTCTTTGTCGCGACGGTGTCAGATTGGGCCGTAATTTGGCTTGTTGATTAGAAACGGTCTGTGAAATTGGACTCGAGGCACAGACCCGTGATCACGGGATTTTAGCCAAATTCCTTCGTTTGGGCCTCCGAATAATTAATTTTCGTATTAATTATGTCAGGTTGAAGAAGTGCCGGACAGAAAATTAACGAAGAAAAATCGCACCAGGGGAAATTTTGTCATTTGTCACGACGGTGTCGGAATCGGCCATAATTTGGCATGTTGATTGGAAACGGACCGCGAAATTGGACTCGAGGCACAGATCCGGGATCATGGGATTTTAGCCAAATTCCTTTGTTTGGGCCTCCGAATAATTAATTTCCGTATTAATTATGTCAGGTTGAAGAAATGCTGGACAGAAAATGAACAAAGCTAAATCGCACCAGGGGCAATTTTGTCATTTGTCGCGACGGTATCAGAATGGGCGAAAATTTGGCAAGTTGATTGGAAACGGCCCGCGAAACTGGACGGGGGTACAGACTCGGGATCACGGGATTTTAGCCAAATTCCATCGATTGGGCTTCCGAAAAATTAATTTCCTTAGTAATTGTGTCAGGGTTAAGAAGTGCTGGACAGAAAATTAATAAAGCAAAACAGCACCAGGGGTAATTTTGTCATTTGTCGTGACGGCGTCGGAATGGGATGAAATTTGGCAGGTTGATTGGAAACTACTCGCGAAATTGGACTCGGGGCATTGACCCAAGATCAAGGGATTTTAGCCAAATTCCTTCGTTTGGGCTTCTGAATAATTAATTTTCGTATTAATTATGTCAAGTTGAAGAAGTGTTGGACAGAAAATTAACAAAGAAAAGTCGCACCAAGGGCAATTTTGTCATTTGTCACGACGGTGTCAGAATGGGCCGTAATTTGGCTTGTTGATTGGAAACGGCCCGCGAAATTGGACTCGGGGCACAAACCCGTGATCACGGGATTTTAGCCAAATTCCTTCATTTGGGCCTCCGAATAATTAATTTTCGTATTAATTATGTCAGGTTGAAGAAGTGCCGGACAGAAAATTAACAAAGAAAAACTACACCAGGGGAAATTTTGTCATTTGTCGTGACAGTGTCGGAATGGGCCATAATTTGGCATGTTGATTGGAAACGGACCGCAAAATTGGACTCGAGGCACGGACCCGAAATCACGGGATTTTGGCCAAATTCCTTCGTTTGGGCCTCTGAATATTTAATTTCCGTATTAATTATGTCAGGTTGAAGAAGTG
>NW_019245474.1:0-79779 GCF_002742605.1 Olea europaea var. sylvestris
AGTATAAATTTCCCAAAGTTTCCCCATCCAATTGACACTTGACAACAATGTAAGTGTCAAACAACGTGTCGAAAATCAGTGTACAACTAGCAAAGTTCAATCGGTAAGAACCTTGTGACATGTGTACTATGGTGTACATTTTAGTTTACACTTTTCCAAATACCCTGTTGGATAGTGTAAATTTCAAACAGGTTTCCCATCCATTTGACAAATGACAAAAATGCAAGTGTCAAACAACGTGTCGAAAATCAGTATACAAATAGCAAGGTTCAATCGGTAAGAACCTTGCCACATGTGCACTATGGTGTACACTTTAGTTTAAACTTTACCACGTGACATTACCATATTGGACAGTATAAATTTCCTAATGTTTCCCCATCCATTTGACACTTGACAACAATATAATTGTCAAACAACGTGTTAAAAATCAGTGTACAAATAGCGAAGTTCAATCGGTAAGAACCTTGTAACATGTACACTGTGTTGGGCGGTTTAAATTTCAAACAATTTTCCCATCCAATTGACACTTGACAACAGTGCAAGTGTCAAACAATGTGTCGAAAATATTTGTATAAATACCAAAGTTCAATCAGTAAGAACCTTGCGACATGTACACTATTGTGTACACTTTAGTTTACACTTTGCCAAGTACCCTGTTGGACAGTTTAAATTTCAAACAATTTTCCATCCAATTGACACTTGACAACACTGCAAGTGTCAAATAACGTGTCGAAAATCAGTGTACAAATAGAAAGGTTCAAACCGTAAGAACCTTGCTACATGTACACTATGGTGTACACTTTAGTTTACACTTTGCCACGTGACATTACTCTGTTGGACAGTTTAAATTTCAAACCGTTTTCCCATCGAATTGACACTTGACAACAATGTAAGTGTCAAACAACGTGTCGAAAATTTGTGTACAAATAGCAAAGTTCAATCGGTAAGAACCTTGCGACATGTGCACTATGGTGTACATTGTAGTTTACACTTTTCCACATACCTTGTTGGATAATGTAAATTTCAAACAGGTTTACCATCCATTTGACATATGACAAAAATTCAAGCGTCAAACAACGTGTCGAAAATCAGTATACAAATAGCAAGGTTCAATCGGTAAGAACCTTGCCACATGTGCACTATGGTGTACACTTTAGTTTAAACTTTGCCACGCGACATTACCATGTTGGACAATATAAATTTCCCAAAGTTTCCCCATCCAATTGACAGTTGACAACAATGCAATTGTCAAACAACGTGTTAAAAATCAGTGTACAAATAGCAAAGTTCAATCGGTAAGAACCTTGCAACATGCACACTATGGGGTACACTTTAGTTTACTCTTTGCCATGTACTGTGTTGGACAGTTTAAATTTTGAACAATTTTCCCATCGAATTGACACTTGACAACAGTGCAAGTGTCAAACAACGTGTCGAAAATCTTTGTATAAATACCAAAGTTCAATCCGTAAGAACCTTGCGACATGTACATTATTGTGTACATTGTTGTGTACATTTTAGTTTACACTTTGCCAAGTACCCTGTTGGACAGTTTAAATTTCAAAGAATTTTCCATCCAATTGACACTTGACAACAATGCAAGTGTCAAATAACGTGTCGAAAATCAGTGTACAAATAGAAAGGTTCAAACGGTAAGAACCTTGCTACATGTACACTATGGTGTACACTTTAGTTTACACTTTGCCGCGTGACATTACTCTGTTGGACAGTTTAAATTTCAAACCATTTTCCCATCGAATTGACACTTGACAACAATGTAAGTTTCAAACAACGTGTCAAAAATTTGTGTACAAATAGCAAAGTTCAATCGGTAAGAACCTTACGACATGTACATTATAGTGTACACTTTAGTTTACACTTTGCCACGTGCCCTGTTGGACAGTTTAAATTTCAAATAGTTTTCACATCCATTTGACACTTGAAAACAACGCAAGTGCCAAACAACGTGCCGAAAATCAGTTTACAAGTAGCAAGGTTCAATCGGTAAGAACCTTGCCACATGTACACTATGGTGTACACTTTAGTTTAAACTTTACCACGCGACATTACAATGTTGGACAGTATAAATTTCCAAAAGTTTCCCCATCCAATTGACACTTGACAACAATGCAAGTGCCAAACGACGTGTCAAAAATCGGTGCACAAATAGCAAAGTTCAATCGGTAAGAACTTGGCGACATGTACACTATGGTGTACACTTTAGTTTACACTTTGCCACGTACCCTGTTGGACAGTTTAAATTTTAAACAATTTTCCCATCCATTTGATACTTGACAACAATGCAAGTGTCAAACAACGTGTCAAAAATCAGTATACAAATAGCAAGGTTCAATCGGTAAGAACCTTGCCACATGTACACTATGGTGTACACTTTAGTTTAAACTTTGCCACGCAACATTACCATGTTGGACAGTATTAATTTCCCAAAGTTTTCCCATCCAATTGACACTTGACAACAATGCAAGTGTCAAACAACTTGTCAAAAATCTGTGTACAAATAGCAAAGTTCAATCGGTAAGAACCTTGTGACATGTACACTATGGTGTACACTTTAGTTTATATTTTGTCACGTGACATTACCCTGTTCGATAGTTTCAATTTCAAACTATTTTCCCATCCAATTGACACTTGACAATAATGCAAGTGTCAAATAATGTGTCGAAAATTAGTGTACAATTAGCAAGTTTCAATCAGTAAGAACCTTGCCACATGTACGCTATGGTGTATACTTTAGTTTACAATTTACCACGTGACATTACCATGTTGGACAGTTTATGTTTCGAACAGTTTTCCCATCCAATTGACACTCGACAACAATGCAAGAGTCAAACAACGTGCGAAAAATTGTTGTATAAATAGTAAATTTCAATTGGTAAGAAACTCGCCACATGTACATTACGGTGTACACTTTACTTTACACTTTGCTATGTGACATTGTCCTGTTGGACAGTTTAAGTTTCAAACAGTTTTCCCATCCATTTCACACTTGAAAACAATGCAAGTGTCAAACAATGTGTCAAAAAGTCAATGTACAAATAGCAAATTTCAATCAGTAAGAACCTTGCGACATATACACTATGGTATACACATCAGTTTATACTTTGCCAAGTGACATTACCCTGTTGCACAGCTTAACTTTCAAACAATTTTTCCATCCAATTGACACTCGAAAACAATACAAGTGTTAAACAACGTTTCAAAAATCAGTGTATAAATAGGAAAGTTCAGCCGGTAAGAACCTTGCGACATGTACACTATGGTGGACGCACATTAGTTTACACATTGCCATGTGACATTACCCTGCTAGACAGTTAAATTTCAAATAGTTTTCCCATCCACTTGACACTTGACAACAATGCAAGTGTAAAACTACGTGTCAAAAATTAGTGTACAAATAGCAAAGTTCAATCGGTAAGAACCATGCTACATGTACAATATGGTGTACACTTTAATTTACATTTTGCCACACAACGTTACCCTGTTGGATGACATAAATTTGAAACTGCTTTCCTATCCAATTGACACTTGACAACAATGCAAGTGTCAAACAACGTGTCGAAACTCTTTGTACAGACAGCAAAGCTCAATCGATAAGAACCTTGCAAGATGTACACTTTAGTTTGCACTTTGCCACGTACCGTGTTGGAAAGTTTAAATTTTGAACAATTTCCCCATCCAATTAACACTTGACAACAATGCAAGTGTCAAACAACGTGTTGAAAATCTTTGTACAAATAGCAAAGTTCAATCTGTAAGAACCTTGCGACATGTACACCATTGTGTACACTTTAGTTTACACTTTGCTAAGTATTCTGTTGGACAGTTTAAATTTCAAATAGTTTTTCCATCCAATTGACACTTAACAACAATGCAAGTGTCAAAAAACGTATCGAAAATCAGTGTACAAATAGCAAGGTTCAAAGGTAAGAACCTTGCCACATGTACACTATGGTGTACACTTTAGTTTACACTTTGCTGCGTGACATAACCCTGTTGGATGGTTTAAATTTCAAACTATTTTTCCATCCAATTGACATTTGACAACAATGCAAGTGTCAAACAACGTGTTCAAAATCAGTGTACTAATAGCAAAGTTCAATCGGTAAGAACCTTGCAACGTGTACACTATGGTGTACACTTTAGTTTACACTTTGCCACTTACCCTGTTGGACAGTTTAAATATCAAACAGTTTTTCCATCTAATTGACACTTAATAACAATGCAGGTGTCAAACAACGTGTCGAAGATCAGTGTACAAATGGCAAAGTTCAATTGGTAAGAACCTTGTGACATGTACACTATGGTGTACACTTTAGTTTATACATTGCCACGTGACATTACCTTATTGGACAGTATAAATTTCAAACAGTTTTCCCATCCAATTCACACTTGACAACAAGACAAGTGCCAAACAAAGAGTCAAAAATCAGTGTACAAATAACAAACTTCAATCGACAAGAACCTTGCAATATGAATACTATGGTGTACACTTTAGTTTACACTTTACCACATGACAATATCCTGTTGGACAATTTAAATTTCAAATAATTTTTCCATCCAATTGACACTTGACAACAATGTAAGTGTCAATCAATGTTCAAAAATCTATGTACAAATAGGAAAGTTTAATCGGTAAGAACCTTGCGACTTGTACACTATGGTGTACACACTTTAGTTCACACCTTGCCACGTAACATTACCCTGTTGGACAGTTTAAATTTCAAACAATTTACCAATCTAATTGACACTTAACGACAAAGCAAGTATCGAACAACGTGTCGAAAGTCTGTGTACAAATAGCGAAGTTCAATCGGTAAGAACCTTGCGACATGTACACTATGGTGTACACTTTAGTTTACACTTTGCCACGTACCCTGTTGGACAGTTTAAATTTCAAACATTTTTCCCATCCAATTGACACTTGATAACAATGCAAGTGTCAAACGTCGTGACAAAAATCAGTGTACAAATAGGACAGTTCAATCGATAAGAACCTTGTGACGTGTACTCTATGGTATATAGTTTACACATTGCCACGATATATTACCCTACAAGACAGTTTAAATTTCCTACAGACAAAAATGCAAATGTCACACAACGTGTCAAAAATTAGTGTACAAATAGCAAAATTCAATCTATAAGAACCTTTCTACATGTACACTATGGTGTACACTTTAGTTTACACTTTGCCACGTACCATGTTGGACAGTTTAAATGTTAAACAATTTTCCCATCCAATTGACACTTGACAATAGGGCAAGTGTTAAACAACATGTCAAAAAGCAGTGTACAAATAGCAAAGTTCAATCGGTAAGGACCTTGCTACATGTACACTATGGTATACACATTAGTTTACACTTTGCCAGCAACCCTGTTGGATAGTTTAAATTTGATACAATTTTTCCATCCAATTGACAGTTGACAACAATGCAAGTGTCAAACAACGTATCCAAAATCTATGCATAAATAGCAAAGTTCAATTAGTAAGAACCTTGTGACATGTACACTATGGTGTGCACTTTAGTTTACACTTCGCCACGTACCCTATTAGGCAGTTTAAATTTCAAATAGTTTTCTCATCCAATTGACACTTGACAACAATGCAAGTGTCAAACAACATGTCGAAAATCAGTGTACAAATAGCAATGTTCAATCGGTAAGAGCCTTGCCACATGTACACTACGGTGTACACTTTAGTTTACACTTTGCGACGTGACCTTACCCTGTTAGACAGTTTAATTTTCAAATAGCTATCCCATCCAACTGACACTTGACAACAATGCAAGAGTCAAACAACGTGTCAAAAATCAGTGTACAAATAGGATAGTTTAATTGGTAAGAACCTTACGACATGTAAACTATGGTGTACACTTTATCTTACACTTTGCCACATGAAATTACCCTGTTGGACAGTTCAAATTTCAAATAATTTTTCCATCCAATTGACACTTGACAACAATACAAGTGTCAAGACAATGTGTCAAAAATCAGTGTACAAATAAGAAAGTTCAATCGGTAAGAACCTTACGACATGTACACTATGGTGTACACACTTTAGTTTACACCTTGCCACGTGACATTACCCTGCTAGACACTTTAAATTTCAAATAGTTTTCCCATCCAATTGACACCTGACAACAATGTAAGTGTCAAATAACATGTTAAAAATGAGTGTACAAATAGCAAAGTTCAATCGTTAAGAACCTTGCTACATGTACACTATGGTGTACACTTTAGTTTACACATTACCACGTGTCATTACCCTATTGGACAGTTTAAATTGCAAACAATTTTTTCATCCAATTGACACTTCACAACAATGTAAGTGTCAAACAACGTTTCAAAAATCAGTGTACAAATAGCAAAGTTCAATCAGTAAAAACCTTGCAACAAGTACACTATGGTGCACACTTTAGTTTACATTTTGACACGCGACATTATCCTGTTGGACAATATGAATTTTAAACAGTTTTCCCATCCAATTCACACTTGACAACAATGCAAGTGTCAAAGAACGTGTCGAAAATTATTGTACAAATAGCGAGGTTCAATTGGTAAGAACCTTGCCTCATGTACACTTTAATTCAAACTTTGCCACGCGATATTATGTTGGACAGTGTCAATTTTAAATAGTTTTCTCATCCAATTGACACTTGACAACAATGCAAGTGTCAAACAACGTGTCAAAAATAAATATACATATATGATAGTTCAATCGATAAGAACCTTGTAACATGTACACTATGATGTACACACTTTAGTTTATACCTTGCCACGTGGTACTTCAAAAAGTTTTCACCTCAAATTGACACTTGACAACAATGCAAGTGTCACACAACGTGTCAAAAATTAGTGTACAAATAGAAAAGTTCAATTAGTAAGAACCTTGCCACATGTACACTATGGTGTACACACTTTAGTTTATACCTTGCCACGTGACATTACCCTACTGGACAGTTGAAATTTCAAGCAGTTTTTCCGTCCAATTGACACTTGACAACAACGCAAGTGTCACACAACATGTCAAAAATTAGTGTACAAATAGTAAATTTCAATTGGTAAGGACCGTGCAACATGTACACTATGGTGTACACTTTAGTTTACAGTTTGCCACATGACATTACCCCATTGGATAGTTTAAACTTCAAACAATTTTCCATCCAATTGACACTTGACAACAACGCAAGTGTCAAACAACGTGTCAAAAATCAATGTATAAATAGCAAACTTCAGTCGGTAAGAAATGCAAGTGTCAAACACCACGACAAAAATTGGTGTACATATAGCAAACTTCATTCAGTCAGAACCTTGCTTCATGAACACAATGGTGTACACTTTAGTTTACACTTTTCCACGAGACGTTACACTGTTGGACAGTTTAAATTTCAAATAGTTTTCCCATCCAGTTGACTCTTGATAACAATGTAAGTGTGAAACAACGTGTCAAAAATCAGTGTACAAATACCAAAGTTCAATCGGTAAGAACTATGCTTCATGTACACTATGGTGTACACTTTAGTTTTCATTTTTCCAAGCGACATATCCCTGTTGGAAAATTTAAATTTCAAGCAGTTTTCCATCCAATTAACCCTTGACAACAATGTAAGTGTCAAACAACGTATCAAAAATCAGTGTACAAATACCAAAGTTCAATCGGTAAGAACCATGCTTCATGTACACTATGGTGTACACTTTAGTTTACACTTTTCCAAGCGACATATCCCTTTTGGAAAATTTAAATTTCAAACAGTTTTCCATCCAATTGACACTTGCGAACAATGCAAGTTTCAAACAACGTATCAAAAATCAATGTATAAATAGCAAAGTTCAATTGGTAAGGACCGTGCTACATGTACACTATGGTGTACACTTTGGTTTACACTTTGCCACAAGGCATTACTCTGTTGAACAGATTAAATTTCAAACAGTTTTTCCATCCAATTGACATGTGAAAATAGTGTAAGTGTCAAACAATGTGTTAAAAATTAGTATACAAGTAGCAATATTCAATCGGTAAGGACCTTATTACATGTACACTATGGTGTACACTTTAATTTACACTTTGCCACATGACATTACCCTGTTGGACAGTATAAATTTCAAACAATTTTCCCATCCAATTGACCCTTGACAACAATGCAAGTGTCAAACAATGTGTCAAAAATCAGTGTACAAATAGCAATATTCAATCGGAAACAATCTTGCTACATTTACACTATGTTGTACACTTTAGTTTATACTTTGCCACGTGATATTACTATGTTGGACAGTTTAAATTTCAAACAGTTTCCCAATCCAATTGACTCTTGACCACGATGCAAGTGTCAAACGTGTCAAAAATCAATGTCCAAATACCAAAGTTCAATCGATAAGAACCTTGCTTCATGTACACTATGGTGTATACTTTAGTTTACACTTTTCCAAGCGACATATACCTGTTGGAAAATTTAAATTTCAAATAGTTTTCCATCCAATTGACACTTGACAATAATACAAGTTTCAAACAACGTGTCAAAAATCAATGTATAAATAGCAAAGTTCAATTGATAAGGACCGTGCAACATGTACACTATGGTGTACACTTTAGTTTACACTTTGCCACCTGACATTACCCCGTTGGATAGTTTAAACTTCAAACAATTTTCCATCCAATTGAAACTTGACAACAATGCAAGTGTCAAACAACGTGTCAAAAATCAATGTATAAATAGCAAACTTCAGTCGATAAGAAATGCATGTGTCAAACACCATGTCAAAAATTGGTGTACAAATATTGAAGTTCATTTAGTAAGAACCTTGCTTCATGAACACAATGGTGTACACTTTAGTTTACACTTTGCCACGAGGCATTACACTGTTGGACTGTTTAAGTTTCAAAGAGTTTTCCATCCAATTGACACTTGACAACAGTGCAAGTGTCAAACAACATGTCAAAAATCAATGTCTAAATAACAAACTTCAGTCGGTAAGAAATGTAAGTGTCAAACACCATGATAAAAATTGGTGTACAAATAGCAAAGTTCATTTAGTCAGAACCTTGCTTCATGAACACAATGGTGTACACTTTAGTTTACACTTTGCCACGAGACGTTACACTATTGGACAGTTTAAATTTCAAACAGTTTCCCATCCAATTGACCTATGACAACAATGCAAGTGTCAAACAACGTGTCAAAAATCAGTGTACAAATACCAAAGTTCAATCGGTAAGAACTATGCTTCATGTACACTATGGTGTACACTTTAGTTTTCACTTTTCCAAATGACATATCCTGTTGGAAAATTTAAATTTCAAGCAGTTTTCCATCTAATTGACCCTTGACAACAATGCAAGTGTCAAACAACGTGTGAAAAATTAGTGTATAAATACCAAAGTTCAATCGGCAAGAACCATGCTTCATGTACATTATGGTGTACACTTTAGTTTACACTTTTCCAAGCGACATATCCCTTTTGGAAAATTTAAATTTCAAATAGTTTTCCATTCAATTGACACTTGAGAACAATGCAAGTTTCAAACAACGTGTCAAAAATCAATGTATAAATAGCAAAGTGTAATTGGTAAGGACCGTGTTACATGTACACTATGGTGTGTACACTTTAATTTACACTTTTCCACGTGACATTACCCTGTTGGACAGATTAAATTTCAAACAGTTTTTCCATCCAATGGACATGTGAAAATAGTGTAAGTGTCAAACAATGTGTCAAAAATTAGTCTACAAGTAGCAATGTTCAATCAGTAAGGACCTTGTTACATGTACTCTATGGTGTACACTTTGCCACGTGACATTACCCAGTTGGACAGTATAAATTTCAAATAATTTTCCCATCCAATTGACCCTTGACAACAATGCAAGTATCAAACAATACGTCAAAAAATTAGTGTACAAATAGCAAAGTTCAATCGGAAAGAATCTTGCTACATGTACACTATGGTGTACACTTTGGGCTACACTTTGCCACGTGATATTACCATGTTGGACAGTTTAAATTTCAAACAGTTTCCCAATCCAATTGACTTTTGACAATAATGCAAGTGTCAAACAACGTGTCAAAAATCAGTGTACAAGTACCAAAGTTCAACAGGTAAGAACCTTGCTTCATGTACACTATGGTGTACACTTTAGTTTACACATTTCCAAGCAACATATACTTGTTGGACAATTTAAATTTCAAATAGTTTTCCATTCAATTGACACTTGACAACAATGCAAGTTTCAAACAACGTGTCAAAAATCAATATATAAATAGTAAAGTTCAATTGGTAAGGATCGTGCAACATGTATGCCATGGTGTACACTTTAGTTTACACTTAGCCACATGACATTACCCTGTTGGACAGTTTAAATTTCAAATAGTTTTTCCATCCAATTGACACTTGAGAATAATGCAAGTGTTAAACAACATGTCAAAAATTAGTGTACAAATAGCAAAGTTCAATTGGAAAGAACCCTGCTACATGTACACTATGGTGCACACTTTAGTTTATACTTTACCACATGTCATTACCCTGTTTGATAGTTTAAATTTCAAATAGTTTTCCCATCCAATTGACACTTGATAACAATTCAAGTGTCAAACAATGTGTTAAAAATCAGTGTACAAATAGCAAAGTTCAATCGGTAAGAATCTTGCTACTTGTACACTATGGTGTATACTTTAGTTTACACTTTACAACGTACCCCGTTGGACAGTTTAAATTTCAAACTATTTTCCCATCCAATTGACACTTGACAACAATTCAAGTGTCAAACAACATGTCAAAAATCAGTGTACAAATAGCAAAGCTCAACGGGTAAGAACCTTGCTACATGTACACTATGGTGTAAACTTTAATTTACACTTTGCCATGTACCGTGTTGGTCAGTTTAAGTTATAATTGATTTCCCATCCAATTGACACTTGAAAACAATGCATGTGTAAAACAACGTATCGAAAATTTGTGTAGAAATAGCAAAGTTCAATCTGTAAGAACCTTGCGACATGTACACTATGGTGTACACACTTTAGTTTACACCTTGCCACGTGACATTACCCTACTTGACAGTATAAATTTCAAACTATTTTCCTATCCAATTGACACTTGAAAACAATGCAAGCGTCAAACAACTTGTCAAAAATAAGTGTACAAATAGCAAAGTTCAATCGGTAAGAACCTTGCTACATGTACACTATGGTGTACACTTTAGTTTACACTTTGCCATGTACCGTGTTGGTCAGTTTAAATTATAATTAATTTCCCATCCAATTGACACTTGAAAACAACGCATGTGTAAAACAACGTGTCGAAAATCTGTGTACAAATAGCATAGTTCAATCCGTAAGAACCTTGCGACATGTACACTATGGTACAGACTTTAGTTTACACCTTGCCACGTGACGTTACCTTGCTGGACAGTTTAAATTTCAAATAGTTTTCCCTTCCAATTGACACTTGACAACAATGCAAGTGTTAAACAACGTGTCCAAACTCTATGTACAAATAGCAAAGTTCAATCAATAAGAACCTTGCAACATGTACACTATGGTGTACACTTTAGTTTACACTTTGCTACATACCCTGTTGGACTATTTCAATTTCAAACACTTTTCCCATCCAATTGACACGTGAAAACAATGCAAGTGTCAAACAACGTGTCAAAAATCAGTGTACAAATAGCAAAGTTCAATAGGTAAAAACCTTACCACATGTACACTATGGTATACACTTTAGGTTATACTTTATGACGTGACACTACCCTGTTGGACAGTTTAAATTTCAAACAATTTTCTCATCCAATTGATACTTGACAACAATGCAAGTGTCAAACAACATGTCAAAAATCAATGTGCAAATAGTAAGGTTCAATCGGTAAGAACCTTGCCACACTATGGTGTATACTTTAGTTTACATTTTGCCAAGTGACATTACCCTATTGGACAGTGTAAATTTCGAATAGTTTTCCAATCTAATTAATACTCGACAACAATGCAAGAGTTAAACAACTTGTCAAAAATTAGTGTGCAAGTAGGAAAGTTAAATCAGTAAGAACCTTGCGACATGTACACTATGGTCTAAACTTTAGTTTATACTTTGCCACGTGACATTGTCCTCTTGGACAGTTTAAATTTCAAATAGTTTTCCCATCCATTTGACACTTAATAACAATGCAGGTGTCAAACAACGGGTCGAAGATCAGTGTACAAATGGCAAAGTTCAATCGGTAAGAACCTTGCGACATGTACACTATGGTGTACACTTTAGTTTACACTTTGCCACGTGACATTACCTTGTTGGACAGTATAAATTTCAAACAGTTTTCCCATCCAATTCACACTTGACAACAAGGCAAGTGCCAAACAAAGAGTCAAAAATCAGTGTACAAATAACAAACATCAATCGGTAAGAACCTTGCGACATGAATACAATGGTGTACACTTTAGTTTACACTTTGCCACGTGACAATATCCTGTTGGACAGTTTAAATTTCAGACAATTTTTCCATCCAATTGACACTTGACAATAATGTAAGTGTCAATCAATGTTCAAAAATCTGTGTACAAATAGGAAAGTTTAATCGGTAAGAACCTTGCGACTTGTACACTATGGTGTACACACTTTAGTTCACACCTTGCTACGTAACATTACCCTGTTGGACAGTTTAAATTTCAAATAATTTACCAATCCAATTGACACTTAACAACAAAGCAAGTGTCAAACAACGTGTCGAAAGTCCGTGTACAAATAGCGAAGTTCAATCGGTAAGAACTTTGCGACATGTACACTATAGTGTACACTTTGGTTTACACTTTGCCACGTACCCTGTTGGACAGTTTAAATTTCAAATATTTTTCCCATCCAATTAACACTTGACAACAATGCAAGTGTCAAACGTCGTGACAAAAATCAGTGTACAAATAGGACAGCTCAATCGATAAGAACCTTTTGACGTGTACTCTATGGTGTACACACTTTAGTTTACACATTGCCACGATATATTACCCTGCACGACAGTTTAAATTTCAAACAGACAAAAATGCAAGTGTCACACAACGTGTCAAAAATTAGTGTACAAATAGCAAAATTCAATCTATAAGAACCTTTCTACATGTACACTATGGTGTACACTTTAGTTTACACTTTGCCACGTACCGTGTCGGACAGTTTAAATGTCAAACAATTTTTCCATCCAATTGACACTTGACAATAGGATAAGTGTTAAACAACTTGTTAAAAAGCAGTGTACAAATAGCAAAATTCAATCAGTAAGGACCTTGCTACATGTACACTATGGTATACACATTAGTTTACACTTTGCCAGCAACCCTATTGGATAGTTTAAATTTGATACAATTTTCCCATCCAATTGACAGTTGACAACAATGCAAGTGTCAAACTACGTATCCAAAATCTATATAAATAGCAAAGTTCAATTAGTAAGAACCTTGTGACATGTACACTATGGTGTGCACTTTAGTTTACACTTCGCCACGTACCCTACTGGGCAGTTTAAATTTCAAATAGTTTTCCCATCCAATTGACACTTGACAACAATGCAAGTGTCAAACAACATGTCGAAAATCAGTATACAAATAGCAAAGTTCAATCGATAAGAGCCTTGCCACATGTACACTATGGTATATACATTAGTTTACACTTTGCCAGCAACCCTGTTGGATAGTTAAAATTTGATACAATTTTTCCATCCAATTGACAGCCGACAACAATGCAAGTGTCAAACAACGTATCCAAAATCTGTGTAGAAATAGCAAAGTTCAATTAGTAAGAATCTTGTGACATGTACACTATGGTGTGCACTTTAGTTTACACTTCGCCACGTACCCTATTGGGCAGTTTAAATTTCAAATAGTTTTCCCATCCAATTGACACTTGACAACAATGCAAGTGTCAAACAACATGTCGAAAATCAGTGTACAAATAGCAAAGTTCAATCGGTAAGAGCCTTGCCACATGTACACTATGGTATATACATTAGTTTACACTTTGCCAGCAACCCTGTTGGATAGTTAAAATTTGATACAATTTTTCCATCCAATTGACAGTTGACAACAATGCAAGTGTCAAACAACGTATCCAAAATCTGTGTAGAAATAGCAAAGTTCAATTAGTAAGAACCTTGTGACATGTACACTATGGTGTGCACTTTAGTTTACACTTCGCCACGTACCTTATTGGGCAGTTTAAATTTCAAATAGTTTTTCCATCCAATTGACACTTGACAACAATGCAAGTGTCAAACAACATGTTGAAAATCAGTGTACAAATAGCAAAGTTCAATCGGTAAACTCCTTGCTATATGTACACTATGGTGTACACTTTAGTTTATACTTTGCCACGTGACATTACCCTGTTAGACAGTTTAATTTTCAAACAGTTGTCCCATCCAACTGAAACTTGACAACAATGCAAGAGTCAAACAACGTGTCAAAAATCAGTGTACAAATAGGATAGTTCAATTGGTAAGAACCTTACGACATGTACACTATGGTGTACACTTTATCTTACACTTTGCCACATGAAATTACCCTGTTGGACAGTTCAAATTTCAAACAATTTTTCCATCCAATTGACACTTGACAACAATACAAGGGTCAAACAATGTGTCAAAAATCAGTGTACAAATAGGAAAGTTCAATCGGTAAGAACCTTACGACATGTACACTATGGTGTACACACTTTACTTTACACCTTACCACGTGATATTACCCTGCTAGACAGTTTAAATTTCAAATAGTTTTGCTATCCAATTGACACTGACAACAATGTAAGTGTCAAATAACGTGTTAAAATTGAGTGTACTAATAGCGAAGTTCAATCGGTAAGAACCTTGCTACATGTAAACTATGGTGCACACTTTAGTTAACACTTTGCCACGTGACATTATCCTGTTGGACAATATAAATTTCAAACAGTTTTCCCATCTAATTCACACATGACAGCAATGTAAGTGTCAAAGAATGTGTTGAAAATTAGTGTACAAATAGCGAGGTTCAATCGGTAAGAACCTTGCCTCATGTACACTTTAGTTCAAACTTTGCCACGCGATATGATGTTGGACAGTGTAAATTTCAAACAGTTTTCCCATCCAATTGACACTGGACAACAATGCAAGTGTCAAATAACGTGTCAAAAATAAATGTACACATGGGATAGTTCAATCAATAAGAACCTTGTAACATGTACACTATGATGTACACACTTTAGTTTACACCTTGCCCGTGGTATTTCAAAAAGTTTTCACCTCGAATTGACACTTGACAACAATGCAAGTGTCACACAACGTGTAAAAAATTGGTGTACAAGTAGCAAAGTTCAATCGGTAAGAACCTTGCCACATGTACACTATGGTGTACACACTTTAGTTTACACCTTGCCACGTGACATTACCCTACAGGACAGTTTAAATTTCAAGCAGTTTTCCCGTCCAATTGACACTTGACAACAACGCAAGTGTCACACAACATGTCAAAAATTAGTGTACAAATAGCAAAGTTCAATTGGTAAGGACCGTGCAACATGTACACTATGGTGTACACTTTAGTTTACACTTTGCCACATGACATTACCCCGTTGGATAGTTTAAACTTCAAACAATTTTCCATCCAATTGACACTTGACAACAACGCAAGTGTCAAGCAACCTGTCAAAAATCAATGTATAAATAGCAAACTTCAGTCGGTAAGAAATGCAAGTGTCAAACACCACGACAAAAATTGGTGTACATATAGCAAACTTCATTCAGTCAGAACCTTGCTTCATGAACACGATGGTGTACACTTTAGTTTACACTTTGCCACGAGACGTTACACTATTGGACAGTTTAAATTTCAAACAGTTTTCCCATTCAGTTGACCCTTGATAACAATGTAAGTATCAAACAACGTGTCAAAAAATAGTGTACAAATACCAAAGTTCAATCGGTAAGAACTATGCTTCATGTACACTATGGTGTACACTTTAGTTTTCACTTTTCCAAGCGACATATCCCTGTTGGAAAATTTAAATTTCAAGCAGTTTTCCATCCAATTAACCCTTGACAACAATGCAAGTGTCAAACAACGTGTCAAAAATCAGTGCACAAATACCAAAGTTCAATCGGTAAGAACCATGCTTCATGTACACTATGGTGTACACTTTAGTTTACACGTTTCCAAGCGACATATCCCTTTTGGAAAATTTAAATTTCAAGTAGTTTTCCATCCAATTGACCCTTGACAACAATGCAAGTGTCAAACAATGTGTCAAAAATCAATGTTCGAATACCAAAGTTCAATATGTAAGAACCATGCTTCATGTACACAATGGTTTACACTTTTCCAAGCGACATATCGCTTTTGGAAAATTTAAATTTCAAACAGTTTTTCATCCAATTGACACTTGAGAACAATGCAAGTTTCAAACAACGTGTCAAAAATCAATGTATAAATAGCAAAGTTCAATTGGTAAGGATCGTGCTACATGTACACTATGGTGTACACTTTAGTTTACAATTTGCCACGTGACATTACCCTGTTGGACATATTAAATTTCAAACAGATTTTCCATCCAATTGACATGTGCAAATAGTATAAGTATCAAACAATGTGTGAAAAATTAGTCTACAAGTAGCAATATTCAATCGGTAAGGACCTTATTACATGTACACTATGGAGTACACTTTAATTTACACTTTGTCACATGACATTACCCTGTTGGACAGCATAAATTTCAAACAATTTTTCCATCTAATTGACCCTTGACAACAATACAAGTGTCAAACAATGTGTCAAAAATTAGTGTACAAATAACAATATTCAATCGGAAACAATCTTGCTACATTTACATTATGGTGTACACTTTAGTTTATACTTTGCCACGTGACATTACCATATTGGACAGTTTAAATTTCAAACAGTTTCCCAATCCAATTGACTCTTGACCACAACGCAAGCGTCAAACAACGTGTCAAAAATCAGTGTACAAATACCAAAGTTCAATCGGTAAGAACCTTGCTTCATGTACACTATGTTGTACACTTTAGTTTACACTTTTCCAAGCGACATATACCTGTTGGAAAATTTAAATTTCAAGCAGTTTTCCATCCAATTAACACTTGAGAACAATACAAGTTTCAGACAACGTGTCAAAAATCAATGTATAAACAGCAAAGTTCAATTGGTAAGGATCGTGCAACATGTACACTATGGTGTACACTTTAGTTTACACTTTACCACCTGACATTACCCCGTTAGATAGTTTAAACTTCAAACAGTTTTCCATCCAATTGACACTTGACAACAATGCAAGTGCCAAACAACGTGTCAAAAATCAATGTATAAATAGCAAACTTCAGTCGATAAGAAATGCATGTGTTAAACACCATGTCAAAAATTGGTGTACAAATATTGAAGTTCATTCAATAAGAACCTTGCTTCGTGAACACAATGGTGTACACTTTAGTTTACACTTTGCCACGAGGCATTACACTGTTGGACAGTTTAAGTTTCAAATAGTTTTCCATCCAATTGACACTTGACAACAGTGCAAGTGTCAAACAAAATGTCAAAAATTAATGTCTAAATAGTAAACT
The DNA here is from genome assembly GCF_002742605.1 of Olea europaea var. sylvestris. Lineage (NCBI taxonomy): Eukaryota > Viridiplantae > Streptophyta > Magnoliopsida > Lamiales > Oleaceae > Olea > Olea europaea. Next base: position 17,595 of record NW_019245474.1, read on the forward strand.
TCAGTCGGTAAGAAATGTAAGTGTCAAACACCATGATAAAAATTGGTGTACAAATAGCAAAGTTCATTTAGTCAGAACCTTGCTTCATGAACACAATGGTGTACACTTTAGTTTACACTTTTCCACGAGACGTTACACTGTTGGACAGTTTAAATTTCAAACAGTTTCCCATCCAATTGACCTGTGACAACAATGTAAGTGTCAAACAACGTGTCAAAAATCAGTGTACAAATACCAAAGTTCAATCGGTAAGAACTATGCTTCATGTACACTATGGTGTACACTTTAGTTTTCACTTTTCCAAATGACATATCCTGTTGGAAAATTTAAATTTCAAGCAGTTTTCCATCTAATTGACCCTTGACAACAATGCAAGTGTCAAACAACGTGTGAAAAATTAGTGTATAAATACCAAAGTTCAATCGGCAAGAACCATGCTTCATGTACATTATGGTATACACTTTAGTTTACACTTTTCCAAACGACATATCCCTTTTGGAAAATTTAAATTTCAAACAGTTTTCCATTCAATTGACACTTGAGAACAATGCAAGTTTCAAACAACGTGTCAAAAATCAATGTATAAATAGCAAAGTGTAATTGGTAAGGACCGTGTTACATGTACACTATGGTGTACACTTTAATTTACACTTTGCCACGTGACATTACCCTGTTGGACTGATTAAATTTCAAACAGTTTTTCCATCCAATTGACATGTGAAAATAGTGTAAGTGTCAAACAATGTGTCAGAAATTAGTCTACAAGTAGCAATGTTCAATCGGTAAGGACCTTGTTACATGTACTCTATGGTGTACACTTTGCCACGTGACATTACCCAGTTGGACATTATAAATTTCAAACAATTTTCCCATCCAATTGACCCTTGACAACAATGCTAGTGTCAAACAATATGTCAAAAAATTAGTGTACAAATAGCAAAGTTCAATCGGAAAGAATCTTGCTACATGTACACTATGGTGTACACTTTGGGCTACACTTTGCCACGTGACATTACCATGTTGGATAGTTTAAATTTCAAACAGTTTCCCAATCCAATTGACTTTTGACAACAATGCAAGTGTCAAACAACGTGTCAAAAATCAGTGTACAAGTACCAAAGTTCAATCGGTAAGAACCTTGCTTCACACTTTAGTTTACACATTTTCAAGCGACATATACTTGTTGGAAAATTTAAATTTCAAATAGTTTTCCACTCAATTGACACTTGACAACAATGCAAGTTTCAAACAACGTGTCAAAAATCAATGTATAAATAGCAAAGTTCAATTGGTAAGGACCGTGCAACATGTATGCTATGGTGTACACTTTAGTTTACACTTGGCCACATGACATTACCCTGTTGGACAATTTAAATTTTAAATAGTTTTTCCATCCAATTGACACTTGAGAACAATGCAAGTGTTAAACAACATGTCAAAAATTAGTGTACACACAGCAAAGTTCAATTGGTAAGAACCCTGCTACATGTACACTATGGTGCACACTTTAGTTTATAATTTACCACGTGTCATTACCCTATTGGACAGTTTAAATTTCAAATAGTTATCCCATCCGATTGACACTTGACAACAATTCAAGTGTCAAACAATGTGTTAAAAATTAGTGTACAAATAGCAAAGTTCAATCGGTAAGAACCTTGCTACGTGTACACGATGGTGTATACTTTAGTTTACATTTTACCACGTACCCCATTGGACAATTTAAATTTCAAACAATTTTCGCATCCAATTGACATTTGACAACGATGCAAGTGTCAAACAACGTGTCGAAAATCTGTGTACAAGTAGCAAAGTTCAATCAGAAAGAACTTTGCAATATGTACACTATGATGTACACTTTAGTTTACACTTTGCCACGTGACATTACCCTGTGCGATAGTTTAAATTTCAAACCTTTTTTTCCATCCAATTGACATATGACAACAATGCAAGTGTCAAACAACGTGTTAAAAATCAGTGTACAAGTAGGAAAGTTCAATCGTTGAGAACCTTGCGATATGTAAACTATGGTGTACACACTTTAGTTACACCTTGCCACGTGACATTACCCAGCTGGACAGTTTAAATTTCAAACTAGTTTCCCATCCAATTAACACTTGACAACAATTCAAGTGTCAAACAACGTGTCAAAAATCAGTGTACAAATAGCAAAGTTCAAGGGGTAAGAACCTTGCTACATGTACACTATGGTGTACACTTTAGTTTACACTTTGCCATGTACTGTGTTGGTCAGTTTAAATTATAATTGATTTCCCATCCAATTGACACTTGAAAACAACGCATGTGTAAAACAACGTATCGAAAATCTGTGTTCAAATAGCAAAGTTCAATCCGTAAGAACCTTGCGACATGTACACTATGGTGTACAATCTTTAGTTTACACCTTGCCACATGACATTACCTTACTGGACAGTTTAAATTTCAAACTGCTTTCCTATCCAATTGACACTTGAAAACAATGCAAGCGTCAAACAACTTGTCAAAAATAAGTGTACAAATAGCAAAGTTCAATCGGTAAGAACCTTGCTACATGTACACTATGGTGTACACTTTAGTTTATACTTTGCCATGTACTGTGTTGGTTAGTTTAAATTATAATTAATTTCCCATTCAATTGACAATTGAAAACAAAGTATGTGTAAAACAATGTGTCGAAAATCTATGTACAAATAGCAAAGTTCAATCCATAAGAACCTTGTGACATGTACACTTTGGTACAGACTTTAGTTTACACCTTGCCACGTGACGTTACCTTGCTGGACAGTTTAAATTTCAAATAGTTTTCCCTTCCAATTGACACTTGACAACAATGCAAGTATTAAACAACGTGTCCAAACTTTGTGTACAAATAGCAAAGTTCAATCGATATGAACCTTGCAACATGTACACTATGGTGTACACTTTAGTTTACACTTTGCCATATACCCTGTTGGACTGTTTCAATTTCAAACACTTTTCCCATCCAATTGACACGTAACAACAATGCAAGTGTCAAACAACGTGTCAAAAATCAGTGTACAAATAGCAAAGTTCAGTAGGTAAAAACCTTACCACATGTACACTATGGTGTACACTTTAGGTTATACTTTAAGACATGACACTACCCTGTTGGACAGTTTAAATTTCAAACAATTTTCTCATCCAATTGATACTTGACAATAATGCAAGTGTCAAACAACGTGTCAAAAATCAGTGTGCAAATAGCAAGGTTCAATCGGTAAGAACCTTGCCACACTATGATGTATACTTTAGTTTACATTTTGCCAAGTGACAGTACCCTATTGGACAGTGTAAATTTCGAATAGTTTTTCCATCCAATTAATACTGAACAACAATGTAAGAGTCAAACAACGTGTCAAAAATCAGTGTGCAAATAGGAAAGTCAAATCAGTAAGAACCTTGCGACATGTACACTATGGTCTAAACTTTAGTTTATACTTTGCCACGTGACATTGTCCTCTTGGACAGTTTAAATTTCAAATAGTTTTCCCATCCATTTGACACTTGAAAACAACGCAAGTGTCAAACAATATGTCAAAAATCAATGTACAAATATCAAAGTTCAATCGGTAAGAACCATGCAACATACACGGTGGTGTACACTTTAGTTTACACTTTGCCACAAACTGTGTTGTACAGTTTAAATTTCCAAAAATTTCCCCATCCACTTAGCACTTGACAAGAATGTAAGTGTCAAACAACGTGTCGAAAATCTTTGTATAACTAGCAAAGTTCAATCAGTAAAACCTTGCAACATGTACACTATGGTGTACACTTTAGTTTACACTTTACTAGGTACCCTGTTGGATAGTTTAAATTTCAAATAGTTTTCCCATTCAATTGACACTTGACAACAATGTAAGTGTCAAATTACATGTCGAAAATCAGTGTACATATAGGAAAGTTCAATAGATAAAAACCCTACGATATGTACACTATGGTGTACACACTTTAGTTTACACCTTGCCACGTGATATTACCCTGCTGGACAGTTTAAATTTCAAATAGTTTTCTCGTCCAATTGACACTTGACAATAATGCAAGTGTCAAGCAATGTGTTGAAAATCAGTGTACAAATAGCAAAGTTCAATCGATAAGAACCATGCGACATGTACACTGTAGTGTACACTTTAGTTTACTCTTTGACACGTGTCATTACCCTGTTGTATAGTTTAAATTTCCAAAATTTTCCCATCCAACTGACACTTAACAACAATGCAAGTTTCAAACAACGTGTCAAAAATTAGTGTACAAATAGCAAAGTTCAATCGGTAAGGACCTTGCTACATGTACACTATGGTGTACACTTTAGTTTACACTTTGCCACGTGACATTACCCTGTTGGACAGTTACAATTTCAAATAGTTTTTGCATCCAATTGACACTTGACAGTAATACAAGTGTCAAACAATGTGTCGAAAATCAATGTACAAATAGCAAAGTTCAATCGGTAAGAACCTTGCGACATGTACACTATGGTGTACACACTTTAGTTTACACCTTGTCACGTGACATTACCCTGCGGACAGTTTAAATTTCAAGTGACACTTGACAACAGTGCAAGTGTCAAACAACGTGTCAAAAATCGGTGTACATATAGCAAAGTTCAATCAGTAAGAACCTTGCGACATGTACATAATGGTGTACACTTTAGTTTACACTTTACCATGTACCATGTTGGACAATTTAAATTTCAAACAGTTTTCCCATCCAATTGATACTTAACAACAATGGAAGTGTCAAACAACATGTCAAAAATCAGTGTACAAATAACAAAGATCAATCGGTAAGGACCTTGCTACATGTACACTATGGTGTACACATTAGTCTGCACTTTGCCACGTACCCTATTGGATAGCTTAAATTTCAAACAGTTTTTCCATCCATTTGACACTTGACAACAATGCAAGTGTCAAACAACGTGTTGAAAATCAGTGTACAAATAGCAAAGTTCAGTCGGTAAGAACCTTGCGACATGTACACTATGGTATATACTTTAGTTTACACTTTACCACGTACCCTATTAGATAGTTTAAATTTCAAAAAGTTTTCCCATCCAATTGACACTTGACAACAATGCAAGTGTCAATAACGGGTAGAATATCAGTGTACAAACAACAAAGTTCAAGCAGTAAGAACCTTGCTACATGTACACTATGGTGTACACTTTAGTTTACACCTTGCCACGTGACATTATCCTGTTGGACAGTTTAAATTTCAAACAGTTTTCCTGTCCAGTTAACACTTGACAGCAATGCAAGTGTCAAACAATGTGTCAAAAATTAGAGTACAAATACTAAAGTTCAATCGGTAAGAACCTTGCTGCTTGTACACTATGGTGTACACTTTAGTTTACACTTTACCACGTGCATTACCTATTGGACAGTTTAAATTTCAAAATAGTTTCTCCGTCCAATTGACACTTGACAAAAATGCGAGTGTCAAACAACGTGTCAAAAATCAGTGTACAAATAGTAAAGTTCAATCGGTAAGAACCTTGCTACATGTACACTGTGGTGTACACTTTAGTTTGCACTTTACCATGTGTCATTACCCTATTGAATAGTTTAAATTTCAAACAGTTTTCCCATCCAATTGACACTTGACAACAATGCAAGTGTCAAACTACATGTCAAAAATCAATGTGCAAATATCAAAGTTCAATCGGTAAGGACCTTGCTACATGCACACTATGGTGTACACTTTAGTTTACACTTTGCCACGCACAGTGTTGGACAGTTTAAATTTCAATCAATTTTCCCATCCAAATGACACTTGATGACAATGCAAGTGTCAAACAACGTGTCAAAAATTTGTGTAGAAATAGGAAAGTTCAATCTGTAAGAACCTTGCGACATGTACACTATAGTGTACACTTTAGTTTACACTTTTTCCACGTTCCCTGCTGGACAATTTAAATTTTAAATAGTTTTCCCATCCAATTGACACTTGACAGCAATGCAAGTGTCAAACAACGTGTCGAGAATCTGTGTACAAGTAGCAAAATTCAATCAGTAAGAACCTTGTGACATGTACGCTATGGTGTACACTTTAGTTTACACTTTACCACATGACATTACCCTGTTGTACAGTTTAAAATTCAAATAGTTTTTCCATCCAATTGACACTTGACAATAATGCAAGTGTAAAATAACGTGTCAAAAATCAGTGTACAAATAGGAAAGTTCAATCAGTAAGAATCTTGCGACATGTACACTATGGTGTACATACTTTAGTTTTCACCTTGCCACGTGACATTAGCCTACTGGACAGCTTAAATTTCAAACAATTTTCCCATCCAATTGACACTTGACAACAATGCAAGTGTCAAACATTGTGTCAAAAATCAGTGTACAAATGGCAAAGTTCAATCGGTAAGAACCTTGCTACATGTACACTATGGTGTACACATTAGTTTACACTTTACCACGTGTCATTACCCTGTTGAACAGTTTAAATTTTAAATAGTTTTCCCATCCAATTGATACTTGACAACAATGCAAGTATGAAACAACGTGTCAAAAATCAGTGTACAAATAGCAAAGTTCAATCGGTAATGACCTTGCTACTTGTACACTATGATATATACTTTAGTTTACACTTCACCACATACCCTGTTGGACAGTTTAAATTTCAGACAATTTTCCCATCCAATTGTAACTTGACAACAATGCAAGTGTCAAACAATGTGTCGAAAATCTATGTACAAATAGCAAATTTCAATCAGTAAGAACCTTGCGACATGTACACTATGGTGTACACATTAGTTTACACTTTGCCATGTAACATTACCCTGTTGGACAGTTTAAATTTCAAAATAGTTTTCCCATCCAATTGACACTCGACAACAATGCGAGTGTCAAACAACGTGTCTAAAATCAGTGTACAAATAGCAAAGTTCAATCGGTAAGAATGTTACTACGTGTACACTACGGTGTACACTTTAGTTTACACTTTGCTAGGTACCGTGTTGGACAGTTTAAATTTCAAACAATTTCCCCATCCAATTGACACTTGTTAACAATGTAGGTGTCAAACAGCGTGTCGAAAATCAGTGTACAAATAGCGAAGTTCAATCAGTATGAACCTTGCAACCTGTACACTATGCTGTATACTTTAGTTTACACTTTACCACATAACATTACCCTATTGGACAACTTCAATTTCAAATAATTTTTCCATCCAATTGACACTTACAACAATAGAAGTGTTAACGAACGTGTTAAAAATCAGTGTACAAATAGGAAAGTTTCACCCGATAAGAACCTTGCGACATGTACACTATGGTGTACACACTTTAGCTCATACCTTGCCATGTGACAATACCCTACTGGAAAGTTTAAATTTCAAAAAGATTTCCCATCCAACTGATGTTTGACAACAATGCAAGTGTTAAACAACATGTCAAAAATAAGTGTACAAAGAGCAAAGTTCAATCGGTAAGAACCTTCCTACGTGTACACTATGGTGTACACTTTACTTTACGATTTGCCACGTGTCACTACCCAGTTGGACAGTTTAAATTTCAAATAGTTTTTCCATCTAATTAACACTGGAAGTGTGAAACAACGTGTTAAAAATCAGTGTACAAATAACAGAGTTCAAGGGGTAAGGACCATGCTACATGTACACTATGGTGTGCACATTAATTTACACTTTATTCCGTACCCTGTTGGACAGTTTAAATTTCAAAAATATTTCCCGTCCAATTGACACTTGACAATAATGCAAGTGTCACACAACGTGTCGAAAATCTGTGTACAAATAGCAAAGTTCAATCGATAAGAACCTTCCTACATATACACTATGGTGTACACTTTAGTTTACACTTTGCGACGCACCTGGTTCGACAGTTTGAATTTGAAACAGTTTTCCCATCCATTTGGCACTTGACAACAATGCAACTGTCAAACCACGTGTTGAAAATTAGTGTACAAATAGGAAAATTAGTGTACAAATAGCAAGGTTCAATCAGTAAGAACCTTGCCACATGTACAAAATGGTGTACACTTTAGTTTAAACTTTGCCACGCGATATTACCATGTTGGACAGTATACGGTTCAAACAGTTTTCCCATCCAATTGACACTTGACAACAGTGCAAGTGTCAAACAAAGTGTCAAAAATCAGTGCACAAATAGGAAAGTTCAATAGATAAAAACATTGCGACATGTACACTATGGTGTACACACTTTAGTTTACACCTTGCCACGTGATATTACCCTGCTGGACAGTTTAAATTTCAAACAATTTTCTCGTCCAATTGACACTTGACAATAATGCAAGTGTTAAACAACGTGTTGAAAATCAGTGTACAAATAGGAAAGTTCAATAGGTAAGAACCTTGAGACATGTACACTATATTGTACACTTTAGTTTACTCTTTGCCACGTGTCATTACCCTGTTGGATAGTTTAAATTTCCAAAATTTTCCCATCCAATTGACACTTAACAACAATGCAAGTGTCAAAAATTAGTGTACAAATAGCAAAGTTCAATCGGTAAGGACCTTGCTACATGTACACTATTGTGTACACTTTAGTTTACACTTTGCTACATACCCTATAAGATAGTTTAAATTTCAAAAAATTTTCCCATACAATTAACATTTGACAACAATGTAAGTGTGAAACAACGTGTCAAAATCTGTGTACAAATAGCAAAGTTCAATCGGTAAGAACCTTGCAACATATAAACTATTGTGTACACTTTTGTTTACACTTTACCACGTACCCAGTTGGACAGTTTCAATTTTCCAGCAGTTTTCCCATCCAATTGACACTTGACAACAATGCAAGTGTCAAACAACATGTCGAAAATCAGTGTACAAATATCAGAGTTCAATAGGTTAGAACCTTGTCACATGTACACTTTAGTTTACACTTTGACACGTGACATTTTCCTGTTGGACAATTTAAATTCCAAGTAGTTTTCCCATCCAATTGAAACTTGACAACAATGCAAGAGTCAAACAACGTGTCAAAAAATAGTGTACAAATAGGAACGTTCAATCGGTAAGAACCTTGCGACATGTACATTATGGTGTACATTTTAGTTTACACTTTGCCACTTGACAGTACCTTGTTGGACAGCATAAATTTCAAACAGTTTTCCCATCCAATTCACACTTGACAACAATGCAAGTGCTAAACAACGTGTCAAAAAATAGTGTACAAATAGGAAAGTTCAATCGGTAAGAACCTTGTGACATGTACATTATGGTGTACATTTTAGTTTACACTTTGCCACTTGACAGTACCCTGTTGGACAGCATAAATTTTAAACAGTTTTCCCATCCAATTCACACTTGACAACAATGCAAGTGCCAAACAATTTGTCAAAAATTACTGTACAAATAGCATAGTTCAATCGGTAAGAACCTTGCGACATGTACACTATGACGTACACTTTAGTTTACACTTTCCCACCTATCATTACCCTGTTGGACAGTTTAAATTTCAAACATGTTTCCCATCCAATTGACACTTGACAACAATACAAGTCTCAAACAACTTTTCAAAAATCAGTGTACAGATAGCAAAGTTCAATCGGTAAGGACCTTTCTACATGTACACTCTGGTGTACACTTTAGTTTACACTTTGCCACGTACCCTATTGGACAGTTTAAATTTCAAACAAACTCCCCATCCAATTGTAACTTGATAATAATGTTGTCAAACAATATGTCAAAAATCTGTGTACAAGTAGCAAATTTAAATTAGTAAGAACCTTGCGACATGTACACTATGGTGTACACTTTAGTTTATACTTTGCCACGTACCCTTTTGAATATTTTAAATTTCAAACAGTTTTTCCATCCAATTGACACTTGACAACAATGCAAGTGTCAAATAATGTGCTAAAAATCAACTAATAGGAAAGTTCATTCGGGGAAAACCTTGAAATATGTACACTATGGTGTACACACTTTAGTTTACACCTTGCCACGTGACATTACCCTGCTGGACAGTTTAAATTAAAAACAATTCTCTAGTCCAATTGACACTTGACAACAATGCAAGTGTCAAACACCGTGTCAAAAATCAGTGTACAAATAGCAAAGTTCTATTGGTAAGAACCTTGCTACATGTACACTATGGTGTACACTTTAATTTACACTTTGCCATGTGACATTACCTTGTTGGACAGTATAAATTTCAAATAGTTTTCCCATCCAATTCAGACTTTACAATAATGCAAGTGTCGAATAACGTGTCGAAAATCAGTGTACAAATAGCAAGGTTCAATTGGGAAGAAACTTGCCACATGTACACTATGATATATACTTTAGTTTACACTTTGCCACGTGATATTACCCTATTGGACGGTTTAAATTTAAAACCATTTTCCCATCCAATTGACACTTGACAACAATGCAAGTGTCAAATAACGTGTCAAAAATAATTGTACAAGTAGGAAAGTTCAATTGGTGAGAACCTTGCGACATGTACACTGTGATGTACACTTTAGTTTACACTTTGCCAGGTACCCTATTGTTCAGTTTCAATTTCAAATAGTTTTCCCATCCAATTGATACTTGACAACAATGCAAGTGTCAAACAGCGTGTCGAAAATCAATGCACAAATAGCAAAGTTCAATAGGTAAGAACCTTACCACATGTACACTACGGTGTACATTTTAGTTTACACACTGGCACGTGACAGTTTATCTATCCAATTGACACTTAACAAAAATGCAAGAGTCAAACAACGTGCCAAAAATCAGTATACAAATAGGAAAGTTCAATTGGTAAGAACCTTGCGACATGTACATCACGGTGTACATTTTAGTTTACACTTTGCCACATGACATTACCCTGTTGGACAGTATAAATTTCAAACAGTTTTCCCATCTAATTCACACTTAACAATAATGCAACTGCCAAACAACGTGTCAAAAATTAGTATACAAATAGCAAAGTTCAATCAGTAAGAACCTTGCGACATGTGCACTATGGTGTACACATTAGTTTACACTTTACCACGTGACATTACCCTGTTGTACAGTTTAAATTTCAAATAGTTTTTCCATCTAATTGACACTTGACAACAATGTAAGTGTCAAACAATGTGTCAAAAATAAGTGTACAAATAGGAAAGTTCAATCGGTAAGAACCTCGTGACTTGTACACTATGGTGTACACACTTTAGTTTACACCTTGCCACGTGACATTACCCTACTGGACATTTAAATTTCAAACAATTATCCCATCTGATTGACACTTGACAACAATACAAGTGTCAAACAAGGTGTCAAAAATCAGTGTACAAATAGCAAAATTCAATCGAAAAGAACCTTGCTACATGTACACTATGGTGTACACTTTAGTTTACACTTTGCCAAGTGTTATTACCCTGTTGAACTGTTTAAATTTCAAACATTTTTTCCATCTAATTGACACTTGACAACAATACAAGAGTCAAACAGCGTGTAAAAAATCAGTGTTCAAATAGGAAAGTTCAATCGTTAAGAACCTTAAAACATGTACTTCACGGTGTACATTTTAGTTTACACTTTGCTACATGACATTACCCCTGTTGGACAGTATAAATTTCAAATAGTTTTCCCATCCAATTCACACTTGGCAACAATGCAACTGCCAAACAACGTGTTAAAAATTAGTGTACAAATAGCAAAGTTCAATCAGTAAGAACCTTGCGACAGGTACACTATGGTGTACACATTAGTTTACACTTTGCCACGTGACATTACCCTGTTGTACAGTTTAAATTTCAAATAGTTTTTCCATCCAATTGACACTTGACAACAATGCAAGTGTCAAACAATGTATCAAAAATCAGTGTACGAATAGGAAAGTTCATTCGATAAGAACCTTGCGACATGTTCATTATGGTGTACACACTTTAGTTTACACCTTGCCACGTGACATTACCCTGCTGGACAGTTTAAATTTCAAACAATTATCCCGTCCAATTGACACTTGACAACAATGCAAGTGTCAAACGTGTCAAAAATCAGTGTACAAATAGCAAAGTTCAATCCTTTAGAACCTTGCTATATGTACACTATGGTATACACTTTAGTTTACACTTTACCAAGTGTCATTACCCTGTTGGACAGTTTAAATTTCAACTAGTTTTCCCATTCAATTGACACTTGGCAACAATGCAAGAGTCATGCAACGTGTCAAAAATTAGTGTGCAAATAGGAAAGTTCAATCGTTAGGAACCTTGCGAAAAGTATACTATGGTGTACACTTTAGTTAACACTTTGCCACGTACCATGTTGGATAGTTTAAATTTCAAATAATTTTCCCATCCAATTGACACTTGACAACAATGTAAGTGTCAAACGTGTCAAAAATCTTTACACAAATAGCATAGTTCAATCAGTAAGGACCTTGCTACACGTACACTGTGGTGTACACTTTAGTTTACACTTTTCCACGTACCCTGTTGGATAGTTTAAATTTCAAACAATTTTCCCATCCAATTGACACTTGACAACAATGCAAGTGTCAAACAACGTGTCGAAAATCAGTGTACAAATAGCAAAGTTCAATTAGTAAGAACTTTGCGACATATACACTATGGTGTACACTTTAGTTTACACTTTGCCACGTACCCTATTGAACAGTTTAAATTTCAAATAGTTTTTCCATCCAATTGACACTTGACAACAATACAAGTGTTAGACAACGTGTCGAAAATCAGTATACAAATAGCAAGGTTCAATCGGTAAGAACGTTGTCACATGTGCACTATAGTGTACACTTTAGTTTACACTTTGCCACGAGATATTACCCTGTTGGACAGTTTAAATTTTAAACAATTTTCCCATCCAATTGACCCTTGACAACAATGCACGAGTCAAACAAATGTGTCAAAAATCAGTGTACAAATAGGAAAGTTCAATCGATAAGAACCTAGCGACATGTACGCTATGGTGTAGACTTTAGTTTACGCTTTGCCACGTGACATTGCCCTGTTTTATAGTTTAAATTTAAAATCATTTTCCCATCCATTTGACACTTGAAAACAATGCAAGTTTCAAACAACGTGTAAAAAATCAGTGTACAAATAGGAAAGTTCAATCGGTAAAAACCTTGCGACATGTAAACTATGGTGTACACTTTAGTTTTCACTTTGCCACGTGACATTACGCCGTTGGACAGTATAAATTTCAAACAATTTTCCCATCCAATTCAAACTTGACATAATGCAAGTGTCACACAACGTGCTAGAAATCAGTGTACAAATAGCAAAGTTCAATAGGTAAGAACCTCGTGACCTGTACACTATGGTGTACACTTTATTTTACACTTTGCCACGTGAAATTACCCTATTGGATAGTTTAAATTTCAAACAGTTTTTCCATCCAATTGACACTTGACAACAATGCAAGTGATTGGACAGTTTAAATTTCAAACAGTTTTTCCATCCAATTGACACTTGACAACAATGCAAGTGTCAAACAACGTGTCAAAAATCAGTTACAAATAGGAAAGTTTAATCGGTAAGAACCTTGCGACATGTACACTATGGTGTACACACTTTAGTTTACACCTTGACACGTGACATTATCCTGTTGGACAGTTTAAATTTCAAACAATTTCCCCATCCAATTAACACTTGAAAACAACACAAGTGTCAGACGTGTCGAAAATTTGTGCACAAATAGCAAAGTTCAATCTGTAAGAACCTTGCTACATGTAGACTATGGTGTACACTTTAGTTCAAACATTACCACGTGACATTACCCTGTTGAACAGTTTAAATTTCAAATAGTTTTTCCATCCAATTGACCCTTGAAAACAATGCACAATTCAAACAACATGTCAAAAATCAATATACAAATGGGAAAGTTCAATCGGTAAGAACCTTACGACATGTACGCTATGGTGTAGACTTTAGTTTACACTTTACCACGTGACATTGCCCTATTCGACAGTTTAAATTTCAAATAGTTTTCCCATCCATTTGACACTTGAAAACAATGCAAGTGCCAAACAATGTGTAAAAAATTAGTGTACAAATAGGAAAGTTCAATCGGTAAGAACGTTACGACATGTACACTACGGTGTACACTTTAGTTTTCACTTTGCCACGTGACATTAGCCTGTTGAACGATTTAAATTTCAAATTATTTTCCCATCTAATTGATGCTTGACAACAATGCAATTGTCAAACAACGTGTCAAAAATCTGTGTACGAATAGCAAAGTTCAATCAGTAAGAACCTTACAACATGTACACTATGGCGTACACTTTAATTTAGACATTGCCACGTGACATTACCCTATTTTACAGTTAAAATTTCAAATAGGTTTTCCATCCAATTGACACTTGACAACAATGCAAGTGTCAAACAACGTGTCAAAAATCATTGTACGAATAGGAAAGTTTAATCGGTAAGAACCTTGCGACGTGTACACTATGGTGTACACACTTTAGTTTACACCTTGCCACATGACATTACCCTGCTGGACAATTTAAATTTCAAACAGTTTTTCCATCCAATTGACACTTGTCAACAATGCAAGTGACAAACGTGTCGAAAATCTGTGCACAAATAGTAAAGTTCAATCCGTAAGAACCTTGCGACATGTACACTTTAGTTTACACTTTGCCATGTGACATTACCCTGTTGGACAATTTAAATTTCAAATAGTTTTTCCATCCAATTGACACTTGACAACAATGCGAGTGTCAAACAACGTGTCAAAAATCAGTGTCCAAATAGGAAAGTTCAATCGATGAGAACCAGGCGACATGTACACTGTGGTGTGCACACTTTAGTTTACACCTTGCCATGTGACATTACCCTATTGGACTGTTTAAATTTCAAAATAGTTTTCCCGTCCAATTGGCACTTGACAACAATGCAAGTGTCAAACAACGTGTCAAAAATCAATGTACAAATAGCAAAGTTCAATCGGTAAGAATCTTGCTTCATGTATACTATGGTGTACACTTTAGTTAACACTTTGCCATGTACCATGTTGGACAGTTTAAATTTCAAACAATTTCCCCGTCCAATTGACACGTGACAACAATGCAAGTGTCAAACAACGTGTCCAAAATCTTTACACAAATAGCATAGTTCAATCAGTAAGGACCTTGCTACAAGTACACTATGGAGTGCACTTTAGTTTACACTTTCCCACGTACCCCATTGGATAGTTTAAATTTCAAATAATTTTCACATCCAATTGACACTTGACAACAATGCAAGTGTCAAACAACGTGTCGAAAATCTGTGTACAAATAGGAAAGTTCAATTAGTAAAAACTTTGAGACATGTACACTATGGTGTACACTTTAGTTTACACTTTGCCACGTACCCTATTGGACAGTTTAAATTTCAAACAGTTTTTCCATCCAATTGACACTTGACAATAATGCAAGTGTTAAACAACGTTTCGAAAATCAATTTACAAATAGCAAAATTCAATCGGTAAGAACTTTGCCACATGTGCACTATGGTGTACACTTTAGTTTACACTTTTCCATGCGACATTACCCTGTTGCACAGTTTAAATTTCAAACAGTTTTCCCATCCAATTGACCCTCGACAACAATGCACGAGTCAAACAATGTGTTGAAAATCAGTGTACAAATAGTAAAGTTCAATCGATAAGAACCTTGCGACATGTGAGCTATGGTGTAGACTTTAGTTTACACTTTGCCACGTGACATTGCCCTGTTGGATAGTTTAAATTTCAAACAGTTTTCCCATCCATTTGACGCTTGAAAACAATACAAGTTTCAAACAACGTGTAAAAAATCAGTGTACAAATAGGAAAGTTCAATCGATAAGAACCTTGCGACATGTAAACTATGGTGTACACTTTAGTTTTCACTTTTCCACGTGACATTACCCTGTTGGACAGTATAATTTTCAAACAGTTTTCCCATCTATTTAAGACTTGACAACAATGCAAGTGTCAAACAACGTGCCAGAAATCAGTGTACAAATAACAAAGTTCAATGGGTAAGAACCTTGCGACCTGTACACTATGGTGTACACTTTATTTTACACTTTGCCATGTGAAATTAAAATTACCCAGTTGAACAGTTTAAATTTCAAGCAGTTTTTCCATCCAATTGACACTTGACAGCTTTGCAAGTGTCAAACGTGTCAAAAATCAATGTACAAATAGGAAAGTTCAATCGGTTAGAACCTTGCGACAAGTACACTATGGTGTATACACTTTAGCTTACAACTTGCCTAGTGACATTACCCTACTGGACAGTTTAAATTTCAAAATAATTTTTCCATCCAATTGACACTTAACAACAATGCAAGTGTCAAACAACATGTCAAAAATCAATGTACAAATAGCCAAGTTCAATCGGTATGAACCTTGTTGCATGGACACTATGGTGCACAGTTTAGTTTACACTTTGCCACGTACCGTGTTGGACAGCTTGAATTTTTGACAATTTTCCCCATCTAATTGACACATGACAACAATGCAAGTGTCAAACAACGTGCCGAAACTCTTTGTAAAAATAGCAAAGTTCAATCAGTAAAAACCTTGCCACACGTACACTATGGTGTACACTTTAGTTTATACTTAGCCACTACTCTATTGGAAAGTTTAAATTTTAAATAGTTTTCCCATCCAACTGACACTTGACAACAATGCAAGTGTCAAATAATGTGTCGAAAATCAGTGTACAAATAGCAAGGTTCAATTAGTAAGAACCTTGTCACATGTACACTATGGTGTACACTTTCGTTTACACTTTGCCACGTGACATTACCCTGTTGGACGGTTTAAATTTCAAATCATTTTTCCATCCAATTGACACTTGACAACAAAGCAAGTGTCAAACTACATGTCAAAAATCAATGTGCAAATAGCAAAGTTCAATCGGTAAGGACCTTGCTACATACACACTATGGTGTACACTTTAGTTTACACTTTGCCATGCACAGTGTTGGACAATTTAAATTTCAATCAATTTTCCCATCCAAATGACACTTGACGACAATGTAAGTGTCAAACAACGTGTCGAAAATTTGTGTAGAAATAGGAAAGTTCAATCTGTAAGAACCTTGCGACATGCGTTCCCTGCTGGACAATTTAAATTTTAAATAGTTTTCCCATCCAATTGACACTTGACAGCAATGCAAGTGTCAAACAACGTGTCGAAAATCTATGTACAAGTAGCAAAATTCAATCAGTAAGAACCTTGCGACATGTACGCTATGGTGTACACTTCAGTTTACACTTTGCCACATGACATTACCCTGTTGTACAGTTTAAAATTCAAATAGCTTTTCCATCCAATCGACACTTGACAACAATGCAAGTGTAAAATAACGTGTCAAAAATCAGTGTACAAACAGGAAAGTTCAATCAGTAAGAATCTTGCGACACGTACACTATGGTGTACATACTTTAGTTTACACCTTGCCACGTGACATTGCCCTACTATTTTTCAAACAGTTTTTCCGTCCAATTGGCACTTGACAACAATGCAAGAGTCAAACAACGTGTCAAAAATCAGTGTACAAATAGCAAAGTTGAATCGGCAAGAACCTTACTACATGTACACTATGGTGTACACTTTAGTTTACACTTTACCACGTGTCATTACCCTGTTGGACAGCTCAAATTTCAAACAGTTTTCCCATCCAACTGACACTTAACAACAATGCAAGTGTCAAATAACATGGCAAAAATCAGTGTACAAATAGCAAAGTTCAATCGGTAAGGACCTTGCTACATGTACAGTATGGTGTGTACTTTAGTTTAGACTTTGCCACGTACCCTATTGGATAGTTTAAATTTCAAATAGTTTTTAGATCCAATTGACACTTGGAAACAATGAAAGTGTCAAATTAACCGTCGAAAATAAGTGTACAAATAGCAGGGTTTAATCGATAAGAACCTTGCAACATGTACACTGTGGTGTACACTTTAGTTTAAACTTTGCCATGTGATATTACCATGTTGGACGGTTTAACTTTCAAACCGTTTTCCCATCCAATTGAAACTTGACAATAATACAAGTGTCAAACAACGTATCAAAAATCGATGTGTAAATAGCAAAGTTCAATCGGTTAGAACCTTGCTATATGTACACTATGGTGCAGACAATTTAATTTACACCTTTTCATGTGGCATTACCGTTCTGGACAGTTTAAATTTCAAAATAATTTTTCGGTCCAATTGACACTTGACAACAATGCAAGTGTCAAACGTGTCAAATCAGTGTACAAATAGTAAAGTTCAATCGATTAGAACCTTGCTACATACACACAATGGTCTACACTTTAGTTTACACTTTGCCTCGTACCGTGCTGGATAGTTTAAATTTCTAACAATTTCCCCATCCAATTGACACTTGACAATAGTGCAAGCGTTAAACAACGTGTCGAAAATCTTTGTTACAATAGTGCAAGCGTTAAACAACGTGTCGAAAATCTTTGTTCAAACAGCAAAGTTCAATTAGTAAGAACCTTGCGACATGTGCACAATGGTGTACACTGTAGTTTACACTTTGCCAAATACCCTGTTGAATAGTTTAAATTTCAAATAGTTTTTAGATCCAATTGACACTTGAAAACAATGCAAGTGTCAAATAACGTGTCGAAAACAAATGTACAAATAGCAAGGTTCAATCGGCAAGAACCTTGCCACATGTACACAATGGTGTACACTTTAGTTTACGCTTTGCCACGTGACATTCTCCTGTTGGATGGTTTAAATTTCAAACCGTTTTCCCATCCAATTAACACTTGACAACAATGCTAGTGTCAAACAACGTGTCAAAAATCAGTGTGCAAATAGCAATGTTCAATCGGTAAGGGCCTTGTTACATGTACACAATGGTGTACGCTTTAGTTTACACATTGCCACGTACCGTGTTGGACAGTTTAAATTTCAAACAATTTCCCCATCCAAATGACACTTGACAACAATGCAATTGTCAAACAACGTGTCGAAAATTAGTATACAAATATTAAAGTTCAATCGATAAGAATCTTGCTACATACACACAATGGTCTACACTTTAGTTTACACTTTGCTTCGTACCGTGCTGGACAGTATAAATTTCTAACAATTTTCCCATCCAATTAACACTTGACAATAGTGCAAGTGCTAAACAACGTGTCGAAAATCTTTGTACAAATAGCAAAGTTCAATTAGTAAGAACCTTGAGACATGTGCACAATGGTGTACACTTTAGTTTACACTTTGCCAAATACCCTGCTGAACAGTTTAAATTTCAAATAGTTTTCAGATCCAATTGACACTTGAAAACAATGCAAGTGTCAAATAACGTGTCGAAAATAAACGTACAAATAGCAAGGTTCAATCGATAAGAACCTTGCCACATGTACACTATGGTGTACACTTTAGTTTACGCTTTGCCACGTGACATTCCACTGTTGGATGGTTTAAATTTCAAACCGTTTTCCCATCCAATTAAGACTTGACAACAATGCAAGTGTCAAACAACCTGTCAAAAATCAGTGTGCAAATAGCAATGTTCAATCGGTAAGGACCTTGTTACATGTACACTATGGTGTACACTTTAGTTTACACATTGCCACATACTGTGTTGGACAGTTTAAATTTCAAACAGTTTTTCCATCCAAATGGCACTTGACAACAATGCAAGTGTCAAACAATGTGTCAAAAATCTGTGTACAAATAGCAAAGCTCAATAACTAAGAACCTTGTGACATGCACACTATGCTCTACACTATAATTTACACTTTGCCACGTACCATTACCCTGTTAGACAGTTTTAATTACAAGCAGTTTTTCCATCCAATTGACACTTGAGAACAATGCAAGTGTAAAACAACGTGTCAAAAATCAGTGTACAAATAGGAAAGTTCAATCACTAAGAACCTTGCAACATGTACACTATGGTGTACACACTTTAGTTTACACTTTACCACGTGACAATACCCTGCTGGACAGTTTAAATTTCAAACAGTTTTCCCATCCAATTGACACTTGACAACAATGCAAGTGGCAAACAACGTGTCAAAAATCAGTGTACAAATAGGAAAGTTCAATCACTAAGAACCTTGCAACATGTACACTATGGTGTACAGACTTTAGTTTACACTTTACCACGTGACAATACCCTGCTGGACAGTTTAAATTTCAAACAATTTTCCCATCCAATTAACACTTGACAACAATGCAAGTGTCAAACAACGTGTCAAAAATCTGTGTACAAATAGCAAAGTTGAATCGATAAGAACCTTACTACATGTACACCATGGTGTACACTTTAGTATACACTCTACCATGTGTCATTACCCTGTTGGATAGTTTCAATTTCAAATAGTTTTTTCATCCAACTGACACTTAACAGTAATGCAAGTGTCAAACAGCGTGTAAAAATCAGTGTACAAATAGCAAAGTTCAATCGGTAAGAACCTTTTTGCATGCACACAATGGTGTACACTTTAGTTTACATATTGCCATGTACCATGCCGGACAGTTTAAATTTGAAATAATTTCCCCATCCAATTGACACTTGACAACAATGCAAGCGTCAAACAACGTGTCGAAAATCTTTGTACAAATAGCAAAGTTCAATTAGTTAGAACATTGCGACATGTACGCAATGGTGTACACTTTGGTTTACACTTTGCCACGTACCATGTTGAACAGTTTAAATTTCAAATAGTTTTAAGATCCAATTGACACTTGAAAACAATGCAAGTGTCAAATAACGTGTCGAAAATAAGTGTACAAATAGCATGGTTCAATCGGTAAGAACCTTGCCACATGTACACTATGGTGTACACTTTAGTTTATGCTTTGCCACGTGACATTACCCTGTTGGACGGTTTAAATTTTAAACTATTTTTCCATTCAATTGACACTTGACAACAATACAAGTGTTAAACAACATGTCAAAATCAGTGTGTAAATAGCAAAGTTCAATCGGTAAGGACTTTGTTACATGTACACTATGGTGTACACTTTAGTTTACAAATTTCCACGTACCGTGTTGGACAGTTTAAATTTCGAACAATTTTCCCATCCAAATGACACTTGACAATAATGTAAGTGTCAAACAACATGTTGAAAATCTGTGTACAAATAACAAAGTTCAATCAGTAAGAACCTTGCGATATGTACACTATGGTCTACACTATAGTTTACACTTTGCCACGTACGCTGTTGGACAATTTAAATTTTAAACAGTTTTCTCATCCAAATGGCACTTGATAACAATGCAAGTGTCAAATAATGTGTCGAAAATCAGTGTACAAATAGCAACGTTCAATCAGTAAGAACCTTGCGACATGTACACGATGGTGTACACTTTAGTTTACACTTTGCCACATGACATTATCCTGTTGGAATGTTTAAATTTCAAATAGTTTTCCCATCCAATTGACACTTGACAACAATGCAAGAGTCAAACATCACGTTAAAAATCAGTGTACAAATTGGAAAGTTCAATCGGTAAGAACCTTGCGACATGTACACTATGGTGTACACTTTAGTTTACATTTTGTCGCGTGACATTACCCTGTTGGACAGTTTACATTTCAAACCATTTTCCATCCAATTGACACTTGACAACAATGCAAGTGTCAAACAACGTTTCGAAAATCAGTGTACAAATAGCAAAGTTCAATCGGTAATAACTTTGGCACATGTACACTATGGTGTACATTTTAGCTTACACTTTGCCACGTGACATTATCCTGTTGGAATGTTTAAATTTCAAATAGTTTTCCCATCCAATTGGCACTTGACAACAATGCAAGAGTCAAACAACGTGTCAAAAATCAGTGTACAAATTGGAAAGTTCAATAGGTAAGAACCTTGCGACATGTACTCTATGTTGTACACTTTAGTTTACACTTTGTCATGTGACATTACCCTATTTGATAATGCAAATTTCAAACAGTTTTCCCATCCAATTCACACTTGAGAAAAATGCAAGTGCCAAACAACGTGTCAAAAATTAATTTACAAATAGCAAAGTTCAATCAGTAAGAAACTTGCGACATGTACACTATGGTGTATACTTTCGTTTACACTTTGTCACGTGACATTACCCTGCTGGAGAGTTTTAATTTCAAACAGTTATTCCATCTAATTGACACTTGACAACAATGCAAGTGTGAAACGTGTCAAAAATCAGTGTACAAATTGTAAAGTTCAATCGGTAAGAACCTTGCGACATGCACACTATGGTGTACACACTTTAGTTTATGTAGAACCCCAAATAATTTTAAACACCTTAGTGGCACTAAGACATGAATATTGGATGGCTAAAGTATACTTTAGATTTTTAGTCTCATTTGAGACCCATTTACGACATAGATAACATTCGATTAGGAACATGATATCTAAAGAAACGTTATAGCTCTTTGAGTTAGCTTTCCAACACACTTTGAATTACCTCAATCGGATATCGGGAGAAGAAGTTATGATAGAAATACTAAAAGCTATACAGTATCAACCGAAGTACGCGGAATATGAAAAGTCAAATTCCTACACGATTTTCTAGCACCTTCTTAAACCTATAACTCCCACATAAATGGCACCCATATTAATGAGTATTAGGCCCTTCACTTGCCCTTAAGTTGTGAGATTTTCACCTATAAATAGGCCCTAATTCATACACATTTTTCATACCAAGACAAAAGCTTCTAAGCATAAAAGAGAGAGTTTTCAAGTCTAGAAAAGAGAGAAAGGAGAGGGAGGAAAATTAGTTTTTCCTAGAAGTTTTGGTGCCATCAAGAAGTGTTTTCCAAGCATTAATTCTCAATGGAGTGTTTTTTTTTAAACATCAAAGGAGTGCATTTTTCAACAAGGTTCAAAGCATCAATTAAGGTAGGTAGAGGTGCAAAGTGTTAATTCATGTTAAGTTATAAGTTTCTAGCAAATGAAGATTTATGTTAATGTTTGTATGTCTAAAGGTATCTCCGGTACGACGTACACCTCCATGTCTAATGGTACCTCCGAGTACGGCATGTACTCTCGGTCGAGGCGTCATGTTAAGTCATGACTCTACGTGTTTGGGATTCTACTGGAAATCCTACTATGAAAAGGTTTCTAAAGTTACAACTTTGAAATGTATAGCTTGATCATGAATGCACCAATGATATCTATTGAGTTTTTTGAACTCATGGGTTTAACTCCTTCTCCACAGATTGATATGATTCTACCTTGGGCCTAGATGATGGAAAAGCTGGAGAGTGGTGCGACGAGCCTATGGAAAACCCGGTGAACAAGTTATTTAGATTTATTTTTGTGAATGTTTTCAATGTTATTTCTTTAAAGTATTTGAATAACGCTGAACGCGAGAACAAGTTGTGTTTTCTTCAAATAAATTACGTTCCGCAATTTTTTTATTCAGTGTTTTATTTAAAGTAATCGAAATGTTGTTATTAAAATTATCATTGTAAAAGTTAAGCTTCCGCTAAAACATATTCTCCTATGACTAAACCACCGGTAAGTTAAGTAAAGTAAATAGCACAAGGGGTCGGGGCATTACAGTTTACACCTTGCCACGTGGCATTACCCTGCTGGACAGTTAAATTTCAAATAGTTTTCCTGTACAATTGACACTTGACAACAATACAAGTGTCAAACAACGTGTCAAAAATTATTGTACAAATAGGAAAGTTCAATCGGTAAGAACCTTGCGACATGTACACTATGGTGTACACACTTTAGTTTACACCTTGTCATATGATATTACCCTGTGGGATAGTTTAAATTTCAAATAGTTTTCCCATCCAATTGACAGTTAACAACAATGCAAGTGTCAAACAACATGTCAAAAATAATTGTACAAATAGCAAAGTTCAATCGGTAAGAACCTTCCTACATGTACACTATGGTGTATACTTTAGTTTACACTTTGCCACATGTAATTACCCTATTGGACGGTTTAAATTTCAAATCATTTTCCCATCCAATGGACACTTGACAACAATGAAACTGTCAATCAACTTTCCAATAGGGTAATGTCACGTGGCAAAGTGTAAATTAAAGTGTACACTATAGTGTACATGTAACAAGGTCCTTATCGATTGAACTTTGCTATTTGTAAATAGATTTTCGACACGTTGTTTAACCTTGTATTGTTGTCAAGTGTCAATTGGATTGGAAAACTATTTGAAATTTAAACTGTCCAACAGGGTAATGTGACGTGGTAAAGTGTAAACTAAAGTATACGCCATAGTGTACTTGTAGAAAGGTCCTTACCGATTGAACTTTGCTATTTGTACACTGATTTTTAACACGTTGTTTGACACTTGCATTGTTGTCAAGTGTCAATAGGATGGATAAACTATTTGAAATTAAACTGTCCAACAGGCTAATGTCACGTGGCAAAGTTTAAACTAAATTGTACACCGTAGTGTACATGTCGGAAGGTCCTTATCGATTGAACAATACAATTTGTTCATTGATTTTTAAAACTTGCATTGTTATTAAGTGTCAATTCGATGGGAAAACTGTTTGAAATTTAAACTATCCAATAGGGTAGTGTCATGTGCGAAGTTTAAACTAAAGTGTACACCGTAGTGTAAATATAGCTAGGTCCTTATCGATTAAAAATTGTAGTTCGTATGCTGATTTTTAAAATGTTTTATGACACTTGCATTGTTGTCAAGTGTCAATTTGATAGGAAAACTGTTTGAAGTTTAAACTGTCCAACAGGGTAGTGTCACTTGGCAAAGTGTAAACTAAATTGTACACCATAGTGTACATGTAGCAAGGTTCTTACCAATTGAACTTTGTTATTTATACACTGATTTTTGACACATTGTTTAACACTTGCATTGTTGTCAAGTGTCAATTGGATGTGAAAACTGCTATTTGTACACTGATTTTTGCCACGTGATGGGAAAACTGCTATTTGTACACTCATTTTTGACACGTTGTTTGACACTTGCATTGTTGTCAAGTATCAATTGGATGGGAAAACTGTTTGAAATTCAAACTGTCCAATAGGGTAATGTCATGTGGTATAGTGTACGCTAAAGTGTACACCATAGTGTACATGTAGTAAGGTTCATACCGATTGAACTTTGCTATTTGTACGCTGATTTTTGACACGTTGTTTGATAGTTATATTGTTGTCAAGTGTCAAGTGTCAATTGGATGGGAAAGTTGCTATTTGTACACTGATTTTTGACACATTGTTTGACACTTGCACTGTTCTCAAGTTTCAATTGGATGGAAAAACTGTTTGAAATTTAAACTGTCCAATAGGGTAATGTCAAGTGGCAAAGTGAAAATTAAAGTGTACACTATAGTGTACATGTAACAAGGTCCTTACCGATTGAACTTTGCTATTTGTAAACAGATTTTTGACACGTTGTTTGACCTTGCATTGTTGTCAAGTGTCAATTGGATGGGAAAACTGTTTGAAATTTAAACTGTCCAACTGGGTACTGTGACGTGGTAAAGTGTAAACTAAAGTGTACGCCATAGTGTACTTGTAGAAAGGTCCTTACCGATTGAACTTTGCTATTTGTCCACTGATTTTTAACACATTGTTTGACACTTGCATTGTTGTCAAGTGTCAATAGATTGGAAAACGATTTGAAATTAAACTGTCCAACAGGCTAATGTCACGTGGCAAAGTTTAAACTAAATTGTACACCGTAGTGTACATGTCGGAAGGTCCTTACCGATTGAACAATGCAATTTGTTTGTTGATTTTTTAAACTTGCATTGTTGTCAAGTGTCAATTCGGTGGAAAAACTACTTGAAATTTAAACTATCGAATAGGGTAGTGTCATGTGGCAATGTTTAAACTAAAGTGTACACCGTAGTGTAAATGTAGCTAGGTCCTTACCGATTAAAAATGGTAGTTTGTACGTTGATTTTTAACACGTTTTTTGACACTGGTATTGTTGCCAAGTGTCAATTTGATGGGAAAACTGTTTGAAATTTAAACCGTCCAACAGGGTAGTGTCACGTAGCAAAGTGTAAATTAAAGTGTACACCATAGTGTACATGTAGCAAGGTTCTTATCAATTGAACTTTGTTATTTATACACTGATTTTTGACATGTTGTTTGACACTTGCATTGTTGTCAAGTGTCAATTGGATGGGGAAAATGTTTGAAATTTAAACTGTCCAACAGGGTAACGTCATGTGGCAAAGTGTAAACTAATGTGTCCACCATAGTGTACATGTAGCAAGGTCCTTTCCGATTGAACATTGCTATTTGTTCGTTGATTTTTTAAACTTGCATTGTTGTCAAGTGTCAATTCGATGGAAAAACTACTTGAAATTTAAACTATCGAATAGGGTAGTGTCATGTGGCGATGTTTAAACTAAAGTGTACACCGTAGTGTAAATGTAGCTAGGTCCTTACCGATTAAAAATGGTAGTTTGTACGTTAATTTTTAACACGTTTTTTGACACTGGTATTGTTGCCAAGTGTCAATTTGATGGGAAAACTGTTTGAAATTTAAACTGTCCAACAGGGTAGTGTCACGTAGCAAAGTGTAAACTAAAGTGTACACCATAGTGTACATGTAGCAAGGTTCTTATCAATTGAACTTTGTTATTTATACACTGATTTTTGACATGTTGTTTGACACTTGCATTGTTGTCAAGTGTCAATTGGATGGGAAAACTGCTATTTGTACACTGATTTTTGACATGTTGTTTGACACTTGCATTGTTGTCAAGTGTCAATTGGATGGGAAAACTGCTATTTGTACACTGATTTTTGACATGTTGTTTGACACTTGCATTGTTGTCAAGTGTCTATTGGATGGGAAAATTGCTATTTCTACACTGATTTTTGACACGTTGTTTAACGCTTGCATTGTTGTCAAGTGTCAATTGGATGGGGAAAATGTTTGAAATTTAAACTGTCCAACAGGGTAACGTCATGTGGCAAAGTGTAAACTAATGTGTCCACCATAATGTACATGTAGCAAGGTCCTTTCCGATTGAACATTGCTATTTGTACATAGATTTTTAACACGTTGTTTGGCACTTGCATTGTTGTCATGTGTCAATCGAATGGGAAAACTATTTGAAATTTAATCTGTTTAACGGGGTAACGTCGCGTGGCAAAGTGTGAACTAAAGTGTACAGTATAGCGTACATGTAACAAGGTTCTTACTGATTGAACTTTGTTGTTTGTACACTGATTTTTGACAAGTTGTTTGACACAAGCATTGTTGTCAGGTGTTAGTTGAATTGGAAGACTATTTTAAATTTAAACTGTCCAGCAGGGCAATATCACGTGGCAAAGTATAAACTAAAGTGTAAGCCATAGTGTACATGTAGCAAGGTCCGTACCGATTGAACTTTGCTATTTGTACACTGATTTTTGAGACATTATTTGACACTTGCATTGTTGTCAAGTTTCAATTGGATGGGAAAACTTTGCCACGTGACGCTACCTTGGTGGACAATGTTAGTTTCAAACAGTTTTCCTATCCAATTGACACTTGACAACAATGCAAGTGTCAAACACGTGTAAAAAATTAGTGTACAAATAGAAAAGTTCAATCGGTAAGAACCTTGCTACATATACACTACGGTGTACACTTTAGTTTACACTTTCCATGTGACATTACACAGTTGGACAGTTTAAATTTCAAACAGTTTTCCCATCCAATTGACACTTGAAAACAATGCAAGTGTCAAATGACATGTCAAAAATTAGTGTACAAATAGCAAAGTTTGAACGGTAAGAACCTTGTTACATGTACACTATAGAGTACACTTTAGTTTACACTTTCCACGTGACATTATCCTGTTGGATAGTTTAAATTTCAAACAGTTTTCACTTCCAAATTAGTGTAAAAATATTAAAGTTCAATCGGTAAGAATCTTGCTACATGTACACTATGGTGTACACTTTAGCTTACTCTTTGTCACGTGAATTACCCTGTTGGACAGTTTAAATTTCAAATAATTTTCCCATCCAATTGACATTTGACAACAATGCAATTGTCAAACAACGTGTCAAAAATTTGTGTACAAATAGCAAAGTTCAATCGATAAGAACCTTGCTAGATGTACAATATGGTGTACATTTAGATTACACTTTACCACGTGATGTTACCCTATTGGAAAGTTTGAATTTCAAACAGTTTTTTCATCCAATTGACACTTGTCAACAATGCAATTGTCAAATAACGTGACAAAAATCAGTGTACAAAAATCAGTGTACAAGTAGCAAAGTTCAATCGGTGAGGTCCTTGCTATATGTACACTATTGTGTACACTCTAGTTTACACGTTGTCACGTGACATTACCTATTGGACATTTCAAATTTCAAATAGTTTTCCCATCCAATTGACACTTGACAACAATGCAAGTGTCGAACAACGTGTCAAAAAAGGGTATACAAATAGCGAAGTTCAATCGGTAAGAATATTATTAGATGTACACTATGGTGTACACTTTAGTATACACTTTGCCACGTGACATTACCTAGTTGGACAAGTCAAATTCCAAACAATTTTCCTATCCAATTGACACTTGGCAACAAGACAAGGGTCAAACAATGTGTCAAAAATTAGTGTACAAATAGCAACGTTAAAACGGTAAGAACATTCTTACATGTACACTATTGTTTGTACTTTGCCACGTCACATTACCCTGTATGACAGTCCGAATTTTAAACAGTTTTTCAATCCAATTGACACTTGACAACAATGCAAGCATCAAACAATGTGTCAAAAATTAGTGCACAAATTGCGATGTTCAACCGGTATGAACCTTGCAACATGTACACTATGGTGTACACATTACTTTACACTTTGCCATGAGACGTTACCATGTTTGACAGTTTAAATTTCAAACACATTTCCCATCTAATTAACATTTGAAAATAATGCAAGTGTCAAACAATGTGTCGAAAACCAGTATACGAATAGCAAAGTTCAATTGGTGAGGACCTTGCTACATGTACACTATGGTGTACACTTTAGTTTACACGTTGCCACGTGACATTACCCTACTGGACAGTTTAAATTTCAACGGTTTTCCCATCCAATTGACACTTGACGATAATACAAGTGTCAAAAATCAATGTACAAATAGAAAAGTTTGAACGGTAAAAACCTTGTTACGTGTTCACTATGGTGTATACTTTAGTTTGCACTATGCCACATCACATTACCCTGTTACACAGTTTAAATTTCAAACAATTTCCCCATCCAATTGACACTTGACCACAATGCAAGTGTCAAACAATGTGTCATAAATCTGTGTACAAATAGCAAAGTTCAATCATTAAGGACCTTGCTACATATATATATACTATGGTGTACACTTTAGTTTGTACATTACCATGTGACACCACCTTATTGGACAGTTTAAATTTCAAACTATTTTCACATCCAATTGACACTTGACAACAATGCAAGTGTCAAACAACCTGTCAAAAATCAGTGTACAAATAGCAAAGTTCAATCGGTAAGAACCTTGCTACATGTACACTATAGTGTACATTTTTGTTTACAATTTACCACGTGACACTGCCCTCTTGAACAGTTTAAATTTCAAACAATTTTCCCATCCAATTGACACTTTACAAAAATGCAAGTGTCAAGCAACATGTCAAAAATCAATGTACAAATAGCAAAGTTCAATCAGTAAGAACCTTGCAACTGGTACACTATGGGGCGCACTTTAGTTTACACTATACCACGTGTCATTACCCTGTTGGACAGTTTAAATTTCAAACAGTTTTCTGATCTAATTGATACTTGTCATACACATGACAAAAATGCAAGTGTCAAACAACGTGTCAAAAATCAGTGTACAAATAGCAAAGTTCAATCGGTAAGAGCGTTGCTACATGTACACTATGGTGTACACTTGAGTTTATACTTTGCCACGTGACGTTACCCTATTTGACAATTTAAATTTCAAATAGTTTTCCCATCCAATTGACACTTGGCAACAATGTAAGTGTCAAACAACATGTCAAAAATCAGTATACAAATAACAAAGTTCAATCAATAAGAACCTTGGTGTATGTACACTATGGTGTACACACTTTAGTTTACACTTTGCCCCATGACATTACCTTGTTGGACAGTTTTAATTACAAACTATTTTCCCATCCAATTCAAACTTGACCACAATGGAAGTGTTAAACAATGTGTCATAAATCTGTGTCCAAGTAGCAAAATTCAATCTGTAAGGACCATGCTACATGTACACTATGGTGTACATTTTAGTTTACACTTTGTCACGTGACATTATCCTGTTGGACAGTTTAAATTATAAACAGTTTTCACATCCAATTGACACTTGACAACAATGCAAGTGTCAAACAACCTGTCAAAAATCAGTGTACAAATAGCAAAGTTCAATCGGCAAGAACCTTTCTACATGTACACTATGGTGTACACTTAAGCTTGCACTTTGCCACGTAACATTACCTTGTTGGACAGTTTAAATTTCAAACAATTTTTCCATCCAATTGAAACTTGATAGTAATGAAAGTGTCAAACAACGTGTCAAAAATTAGTGTACAAATAGCAAAGTTCAATTAGTAAGAACATTGCTAGATGTACAACATGGTGTACACTTTATATTGCACTTTGGCATGTGACATTACCATGTTGGATTGTTTAAATGTCAAACTATTTTCTCGTCAAATTGACACTTGACAATAGTGCAAGTATCAAACAATGTGTCAAAAATAAGTGCACAAATAGCGAAGTTCAATCTGTAAGGTCCTTGTTACATTTAAACTATGGTGTACACATTGGATGTCACTTTGTCACGTGACATTACCCTGTTGGACAATTTAAATTTCAAATAGTTTTCCTATCCAGTTGACACTTGACAAGAATGCAAGTATCAAACAACGTGTCAAAAATCAGTGTACAAATAGCAAAGTTCAATCGGTAAGAACCTTGCTACATGTACACTATGGTGTACACACGTTAGTTTACACCTTGTCACGCGACATTACCCTATTGGACAGTTTAAATTTCAAATTATTTTCCCATTAAATTGACACTTGACAACAGTTCAAGTATCAAACAATGTGTCGAAAATTAGTGTACAAATAGAAAAGTTCAATCCGTACGAATCGTGCTATATGTACACTACGGTGTACACTTTAGTTTATACTTTGCCACGTTATGTTACCCTGTTGGACAGTTTAAATTTCAAATAGTTTTCCCATCCAATTGATACTTGACAACAATGCAAGTGTCGAACAACGTGTCAAAAAGGATATACAAATATTAAAGTTCAATCGGTAAGAACCTTGCTACATGTACACTTTAGTTTATACTTTGTCACGTGACATTACCCTATTGAACAGTTCAAATTTCAAATAGCTTTCCCATCCAATTGACACTTGACAACAATGTAAGTGTCAAACAACGTATCAAAAAAGGATATACAAATAGCAAAGTTCAATCGATAAAAACCTTGCTACATGTACACTATGGTGTACACTTTACTTTGCACTTTGCCACGTGACATTATCCTGTTGGACAATTTAAATATCAAATAGTTTTCTCGTCCAATTGACACTTGGCAACAAAGCAAGTGCCAAACAATGTGTCAAAAATCAGGGTACAAATAGCAAAGTTCAATCGGTAAGAACCTTGCTACATGTAAACTACGGTGTACACTTTAGTTTACACTTTGCCACGTGACATTACCCTGTTAGAAAGTTTAAATTTAAAACAGTTTTTCCATCCAATTGACACATGAAAACAATACAAGTGTCAAACAACGTGTTAAAAATTAGTGTACAAATAGCAAAGTACAATAGGTAAGAACCTTACTACATGTACACTACGGTGTACACTTTAGTTTACACTTTCCACGTAACATTACCCAGTTGGATAGTTTAAGTTTCAAATAGTTTTCCCATCCAATTGACACTTGGCAATAATGCAAGTGTCAAACAACATGTCAAAAATCAGGGTACAAATAGTAAAGTTTGAATAGTAAGAACCTTGTTACATGTACACTATGGTGTACACTTTAGTTTGCAATTCGCCACGTTACATTACCCTGTTGGACAGTTTAAATTTCAGACAGTTTTCCCATCCAATTGACACTTGACAACAATGAAAGGGTCAAACAACATGTCAAAAATTAGTGTACAAACAGCAAAGTTCAATCGGTAAGTACCATGCTACTTGTACTCTACGGTGTGCACTTTAGTTTACACTTTTCCACGTGACTTTACCATTTTGGACAGTTTAAATTTTAAACAGTTTTCCCATCCAATTGACACTGACAATAATGCAAGTGTCAAACAACGTGACCAAAATTAGTGTACAAATAGCAAAGTTTAAACGGTAAGAACCTTGTCACATGTACACTATGGTGTACACTTTTGTTTACACTTTGCCTTGTCACATTACCCTGTCGGACAACTTAAATTTCAAACAGTTTTCGAATCCAATTGACACTTGACAATAATACAAACATCAAACAACGTGTCAAAAATCAGTGCACAAACTGCGATGTTCAACCGGTATGAACCTTGCTACATATACACTATGGTGTACACTTTAGTTTACACTTTGCCACGAGACATTGGATGTTGGACAGTTTAAATTTCGAATAGTTTTCCCATCCAATTAACGCTTGACAACAATGCAAGTGTCAAACAACGTGTCAAAAATTGGTTTACAAATAGCAAAGTTCAATCCAATTAAGAACCTTCCTACATGTACACTACGGTGTACACTTTAGTTTACACTTTCCACGTGACATAACCTAGTTGGAAAGTTTATGTTTCAAATAGTTTTCCCATCCAATTGACAATTGACAACAATGCAAGCGTGAAATAATGTGTCAAAATTAGTGTACAAATAGCAAAGTTCAATTGGTAAGAACCTTGTTACATGTACACTATAGTGTACACTTTAGTTAATACTTTGCCACGGGACATTACCCTGTTGGAGAATTTAAATTTCAAATAGTTTTTCCATCCAATTGACACTTGACAACAATGCTAGTGCCAAACGACGTGTTAAAAATCATTGTACAAATACCAAAGTTCAATCGGTAAGAACCTTGTTATATGTACACTATAGTGTACACACTTTAGTTTACACTTTGCTACATGACTTTACCCTGCTGACAGTTTAAATTTCAAATAGTTTTCACATCCAATTTACACTTGACAACAATGCAAGTGTCAAATAACGTGTCAAAAATCAATGTACAAATAGCAAAGTTATATTTGTAAGAACCTTACCACATGTACACTAAGGTGTACACATTAGTTTACGCTTTCCACATGACATTAACCAGTTGGATAGTTTAAGTTTCAAATAGTTTTTCCATCCAATTGACACTTAACAACAATGCAAGCATCAAACAATGTGTCAAAAATCAGTGTACACATAGAAAAGTTTAAACGGTAAGAACCTTGTAATATTTACACTATGGTGTACACTTTAGTTTGCACTTTTCCACGTCACATTACCCTGTTGAGCAGTTGAAATGTCAAACAGTTTTCCAATCCAATTGACAGTTAACAACAATGCAAGTGTCAAACAACGTGTCAAAAATTAGTGCACAAATTGCGATGTTTAACCGGAATGAACCTTGCTACATATACACTATGGTGTATACTTTAGTTTACACTTTTCCATGAGACATCACCATGTTGGACAGTTTAAATTTCAAATAGTTTTCCCATCCAATTGACACTTGAAAATAATACAAGTGTCAAAAAATGTGTCGAAAATCAGTGTACAAATAGGAAAGTTCAATCGGTAAGAACCTTGTGACATGTACACTATGGTTCACACACTTTAGTTCACACCTTGCCATGTGACATTATCCTGCTGGATAGTTTAAATTTCAAACAATTTTCCTATCCAATTGACACTTGAAAACAATGCAAGTGTCAAACGTGTCAAAAATTAGTGTAGAAATAGCAAAGTTCAATCGGTAAGAACCTTGCTACATGTACACTATGGTGTACAATTTAGTTTACAATTTACCATATGACATTACCCTGTTGGACAGTGTAAATTTCAAACAGTTTTCCCAACCAATTGACACTTGACAACAATGTAAGCACCAAAAAATGTGGCAAAAATCAGTGTACAAATAACAAAGTTCAATCGGTAAGAACCTTATGACATGTACACTACAGTTTACACTTTAGTTTACAATTTCCACGTGACATTGCCTAGTTCGATAGTTTAAGTTTCAAACCATTTTCCCATCAATAGACACTTGGCAACAATGCAAGTGTCAAACAACGTGTCAAAAATCAGTGTACAAATAGCAAAGTCTAAACAGTAAGAACCTTGTTACATGTTCACTATGGTGTGCACTTTAGTTTGCACTTTGCCACATCACATTGCCTTATTGGACAGTTTAAATTTCAAGCTATTTTCCAATCCAATTGACACTTGACAACGATACCAGCGTCAAATAACGTGTCAAAAATTAGAGCACAAATTACGATGTTCAACCGGTATGAACCTTACTACATATACACTATAGTGTATATTTTAGTTTACACTTTGCCATGAGACATAGCATGTTGGATAGTTTAAATTTCAAACAGTTTCCCATCCAATTGACACTTGAAAATAATGCAAGTGTCAAACAATGTGTCGAAAATCAGTGCACAAATAGTAAAGTTCAATTGGTAAGAATATTGCTACATGTACACTATGGTGTAAACTTTAGTTTACACTTTGAATTTCAAACTATTTTTCCATCCAATTGACACTTGACAACAATGCAAGTGCCAAACAATGTGTTAAAAATCAGTTTACAAACAGCAAAGTTAAATTGATAAGAACCTTGCTGCATGTACACTATGGTGTACATACTTTTGTTTATACTTTGCCACGTGACATTACCCTGCTGGATAGTTTAAATTTCAATCAGCTTTCCCATCTAATTGACACTTGACAACAATGCAAGTGTCAAACAATGTGTCAAAAATCAGTGTACAAATAGCAAAGTTATATTGGTATGAACCTTACTACATGTACACTACGGTGTACACTTTAGTTTACACTTTCCACATGACATTAACCAGTTGGACAGTTTAAGTTTCAAATAGTTTTCCCATCCAATTGGCACTTAACAACAATTCAAGTGTCAAACAACGTGTCAAGAATTAGTGTACAAATAGCAATGTTTAAACCGTAACAACCTTGTTACACGTACACTACGGTGTACACTTTAGTTTGCACTTTGCCATGTCACATTACCCAGTTGGGCAGTTGAAATTTCAAATAGTTTTCCAATCCAATTGATACTTGACAACAATACAAGTGTCAACAACATGTCAAAATAAGTGTACAAATTGTGAAGTTCAGTCGGTATGAACCTTGCGACATGTACACTATGGTGTACACTTTAGTTTGTACTTTGCCACGTCACATTACCCTGTTGGATAGTTTAAAATTCAAACAGTTTTTCCATCCAATTGACACTTGACAACAATGCAAGTGTCAAACAACGTGTCGAAAATTAGGGTACAAATAGCAAAGTTGAATCGGTAATGTCCTTGCTATATGCACACGATGGTGTGCACTTTAGTTTACATTTTGCCACGTGACATTACCCTGTTGGACAATTTAAATTTCAAACAGTTTTCCCAACCAATTGACACTTGACAACAATGTAAGTGTCAGACAACGTGGCAAAAATTAGTGTACAAATAGCGAAGTTTAATCGGTAAGAACCTTGTTACATGTACACTATGGTTTAAAAACTTTAGTTTACACTTTGCCATGTGACATTACCCTGCTAGACAGTTTAAATTTCGAACAGTTTTCCCATCCAATTGACACACGACAACAATACAAGTGTCAAACAACGTGTCAAAAATTAGTGTACAAATAGCAATGTTCAGTCGGTAAGAACCTTGCTACTTGTACACTATGGTGTGCACTTTAGTTTACACTTTTCCACATGACATTACCCTATTGGACAATTTAAATTTAAAATAGTTTTCCTATCTAATTGACACTTGAGAACAATGCAAGTGTCAAACAAAGTGTCAAAAAATACTGTACAAATAGTAAAGTTCAATCTGTAAGAACCTTGCAACATGTACACTATGGTGTAAAAACTTTAGTTTACACTTTCAATGTGACATTACCCAGTTGGACAGTTTGAATTTCAAACAGTTTTCCCACCCATTCGACACTTGAAAACAATGCAAGTGTCAAACAATGTGTCAATAATCTGTGTACAAATAGCAAGGTTCAATTGGTAAGAACCTTTCTACTTGTACTCTACGGTGAGCACTTTAGTTTACACTTTTCCACGTGACATTACCCTTTTGGACAATTTAAATTTCAAATAGTTTTCCCATCTAATTGACACTTGACAGCAATGCAAGTGTCAAACAACGTGTCAAAAATCAGTGTACAAATAACAAAGTTCAATCGGTAAGAACCTTGCTACATGTACAATTTAGTTTACACTTTACCACATGACATTACCCTGTTGGACAGTTTAAATTTCAAACAGTTTTCCCATCCAATTAACACTTGACAACAATGCAAGCGTCAACCAACCTGTCAAAAATCAGTGCACAAATTGTGATGTTCAACCGGTATGAACCTTGCTACATATACACTATGGTGTACACTTTAGTTTACACTTTGCCATGAGATATTGCATGTTGGACAGTTTAAATTTTAAATAGTTTTCCCTTCCAATTGACACTTGACAACAATGCAAGCATCAAACAACAGTCAAAAATCAGTGCACAAATTGCGATGTTCAATCGGTGTGAACCTTGTTACATGTACACTATGGTATACACTTTAGTTTACACTTTGCCACGTGACATTACCCTC
The DNA here is from genome assembly GCF_002742605.1 of Olea europaea var. sylvestris. Lineage (NCBI taxonomy): Eukaryota > Viridiplantae > Streptophyta > Magnoliopsida > Lamiales > Oleaceae > Olea > Olea europaea. The sequence continues at coordinate 54,353 of NW_019245474.1, forward strand.
TAGGAGAATTTAAATTTCAAACAGTTTTTCTATCCAATTGACACTTGAAAACAATGCTGGTGTCAAACGACGTGTTAAAAATTCGTGTACAAATAGCAAAGTTCAATGAACCTTGCTACATGTACACTATGGTGTACATACTTCAGTTTACACTTTGCCACGTGATATTTCCCAGTTGGACAATTCAAGTTTCAAACAGTTTTCCCATCCAATTGACACTTGGCAATGATGAAAGTGTCAAACAACGTGTCAAAAATCAGTGTACAAATAGCAAAGTTTAAACGGTAAGAAGTTTGTTACATGTACACTACTATGCGAACCCTATAAAAATGGAAACTATGAAACCCACAACGAGATTGATGCGGAACCCAAGAACGCCAATACTTACCTGATTTTAGATCTTGAACCCCAAGAATTGAACCAAGAAACTCTAGATTAGCGAAGAACCTAAAACCCCTTGATTACAATTAAAAGAACCCACAATCCGATTGATTAGAACGCCACAAGAAGTTGAATCTTGATAAGTTCCAAGATTGTTCAAGAAGAACAAGAAATTGAAAGAACAATTCTCTCTCTATAATATTAAGCAAAAATCAAAAGTTCTTACAATGAAAAATATTCTCCTATTTATACTAATGAATAAAAAACGTCCAAAACAATCAAATTATGGTAATAATTTGATTTCATAAGAATTCTATCGAAACTAGGAAATTCGGCCAAAATTAGAAAATTCGCCAATTTTTTGGCTTGTGTGGCCGCATGGTGTAGTTCCATGCGGTCGCATGGTTCAACAAGAATTGGTGTTTTGATTTTCGGTATGCATGTGTGCGGCCGCATGGTGTTTTGCATGTGCGGCCGCACAAACTTATTTTTCAGCCTCCGGTTTCGTCGCTTGATAACAAATTGATCCAAGTTGATTCGGCCTTCGACCCGAACATGAAAGTTGCTCCATTTTGAGTCCTGAACATGGTTCCATCAATGGTTTCTTGAACGAGCAATCCCATCGCTTGTTTCACTTGCTTTGCCCTTGATCGCGTCATTGGTCCGACATCGACTATCAACAGGTCTCATCTAGCATTTGCCTTCGTTGAGCTCGACTCCTGGATCATATCATCCCTTCCCTCTTCAAAAGGACTCGTCCTCGAATCTGAACATGCATCAAATAGAGAGAGATCAGATACATTAAAAGTAGCTAAAATATTATACTCACCAGGTAAATCCACTTTGTACGCATTGTCATTGATCCTCTCGATGATTTGAAATGGTCCATCGCCTCCTGGTTGCAATTTTGACTTCCTCTATTCTGGAAAACACTCCTTTCTGAAATGCACCCAGACCCAATCTCCAAGCTGAAATGTATCGCGTCTTCTTCCTTTATTTGCTTTTGATGCAATCAGCTTTCCTTTCTCTTCGATCTGCAACCTGACCTTTTCATGGAGTGTTTTCACCATCTCAGCTTTTCGTTTCCCATCCAAGCTACCTCGTTCATGCATAGGCAAAGGCATTAAATCCATAGGTGTCAGTGGATTAAAACCATAAACAATTTCAAAAGGAGAAAATGAAGTAGTAGAATGTGTAGCTCGATTATATGCAAACTCTATAAACGGTAAACACTCTTCCCATGATTTCAGATTTTTATTGATCACTGTCCTAAGTAGTTGAGTCATAGTTCGATTAACTACCTCAGTTTGTCCATCTATTTGTGGGTGACAAGTTGTAGAAAATAATAACTTAGTTCCTAACTTACTCCACAGAACATGCCAAAAATGACTCAAAAACTTCACGTCCCTATCAGACACTATACTTTTAGGTACTCCATGTAAACGTACTATTTCCCTAAAGAATAAGTCTGCAACACCATTACCCGTTTATTTGGGCATTGAGAAGCAATGTGCTCTGACTCTAAGCATCTGAAACACTTGATGTCTCGATTCCTTGATGGTTGTGAATCTGTTTTGGGTGCTATTTTGCTAGCACTTTCTTCTTTCCCTTTCTGCCACTCATTCCTACCTTTAGGTACAGCTTTATCACCTTTGTTGTTGTTGTTCCACCCTGGCTTCCAAGATGGATTAACACTCGAAGTTCCTAACGGCTGCCTAGCTGCCCCTTTCCTCTTTAGTTGTCTCTCTACCTTCATAGCCACATGCAACATGTCTTCCAACTCCACATAATGTTGCAACTCCACTACATTGGCAATTTTCCTATTCAGCCCATTCAAGAATCGTGCCATGGTAGCCTCCCGATCCTCCACCACATTGGCCCTAATCATGAGTATTTCCATCTCCTTATGATAGTCCTCTACACTTTTCGAGCCTTGATATAGACCTTGCAGTTTTTGATGGATCTCTCAGTAATAGTGGCTAGGAACAAACCTCTTTCTCATCAATGACTTCAATTCCTCCCAAGTGCTGATTGGTCTTCCCCCACTCCTACGTTGTGAAGTAATCACTTGATCCCACCATGAAATTGCATAGTCACTGAACTCCAAAATTGCTAACTTCACCTTTTTCTCCTCCGAGTAGTTATAACACTCGAAGATCATTTTAACCTTCCTTTCCCACTCCAGGTATGCCTCGCGATCACTCCTTCCTTTGAATGAAGGAACTGTCATTTTTATATTTCCCAAGTTTCCATTCAACTCCTCCCCGCGATCATTCTGACCCCGTCTATCGAACCTATCACCTCTATTCCTCATCCTTCCCATCTCAACATCATGAAATTCATCTTCGCCCATGTCATTCCCATATCCATACTCCTATCGCCTTTCCCTCCTAGGCTCCCATCTATCCGGTCCTCTGGCATTGGATACATCCACTTGATGCCCCCGACTAAGATTAGCCACCGATGTATCTAATCTATTCATCCAAGCCTCCTGCTTCTCCAACCTATCTCTCACATCTCCAAACGCCCTCTCAAACCTCTGCACTAAATCCTCCGATGCATAGCTATTATTGCCTTATCGGCTTAAATTTGATTCTGCCCTTTCTGAAATCCTAACACTAAAAATTTTATTTTACTGCCTCACCAAAAGTCACTCGGAACACACAAGGGCTTTTACCCTCTATTAATCTCACCTCTCTGCCTTTTACCACTCAGTTCTTTCAACAATTGCTTCTAGGAACAATCAATGAACTCAATCAATCAATCAAATCATGTAGAATTCCCCAAACTGGATGTGACTCAATAATTGTAACAAAGGATTCAAAGAAAACTTTTAAAACTTGACTTGAATTGAAGGAATGGAATGATTCAATATGTCTAAGTTATTTAGAAATGATATTGAATAATAAAAGTTGGTATTTGACAGATCAATAATATTTAACAATTTTTTTACTGTACGAATGAACAGTAATTTTTTTTCAGATCTGAAAATCAATAATAAAACCAACAAAGAAAACGAAAAAAAATTAGAAAACAAAGGATATACCCTGATTAAATTGGAGCCAAAGTTTTGATACCAACTGATGCGAACCCCATAGCAATGGAAACTACGAAACCTACAACGAGATTGATGCGGAACCCAAGAACGCCAATACTAACCCAGTTTTGGATCTTGAACCCCAAGAATTGAACCAAGAAACCCTAGATTAGCTAAGAACCTAAAACCCCTTGATTACAATTAAAAGAACCCACGATTCGATTGATTAGAACGCCACAAGAAGTTAAATCTTGATAAGTTCCAAGATTGTTCAAGAAGAACAAGAAATTGAAAGAACAATTCTTTCTCTATAATATTAAGCAAAAGTCAAAAGTTCTTACAATGAAAAATATTCTCCTATTTATACTAATGAATAAAAAACTTCCAAAACCATCAAATTATGGTAATAATTTGATTTCATAAGAATTCTATCGAAACTAGGAAATTCGGCCAAAATTAGAAAATTCACCAATTTTTTGGCTTGTGTGGCCGCATGGTGTATTTCCATGCGGTCGCATGGTTCAACAAGAATTGGTGTTTTGATTTTTAGTATGCATGTGTGCGGCCGCATGGTGTTTTGCCTGTGTGGCCACACAGACTTATTTTTCAGCCTCCGATTTTGTATCTTGATAACAAATTGATCCAAGTTGATTCGACCTTTGACTCGAACATGAAAGTTGCTCCATTTTGAGTCCTGAACATGGTTCCATCAATGGTTTCTTGAACGAGCAATCCCATCGCTTGTTTCACTTGCTTTGCCCTTGATCGCATCATTAGTCCGCCATCGATTATTAACGGGCCTCGTCTCACACTTGCCTTCGTCGGGCTCAACTCCTGGATCATATCAATTTCAAGTAGTTTTCGCATCAAATTGACACTTGAAAACAACGCAAGTGTCAAACAACGAGTTAAAAATCAGTGTTCAAATATCAAAGTTTGAACGTAAGAACCTTGTTACATGTACACTATGGTGTACACTTTAGTTTGAACTTTGCCACGCCACATTACCCTGTTCGACAGTTTAAATTTCAAACAGTTTTCCCATCCAATTGACACTTGACAACAACGCAAGTGTCAAACAACATGTCAAAAATTAGTGTACAAAGAGTAAAGTTCTATCGGTAAGGTCCTTGCCACATATACACTATGATGTACACTTTAGTTTACACTTTGCCGCGTGACATTACCCTGTTGGACAGTTTAAATTTCAAACAATTTTCCCATCCAATTGAAACTTGACAACAATACAAGTGTGAAACAACGTCAAAAATTAGTGTACATGTAACGCCCCGACCCCTAGTGGACCGGAATGCTACTTACTTTACTTAGCTTAACCGGTGGTTTAGTAACAAGTGTATACGTTTTAGCGGAAGCTTACATCTTCGAATAATAATTTAAATAAAAATACTTCAAATACTTTAAACAAAAACACCGAATCATTTTTCAAAACAACAAAATGTAATTTATTTAAAGAAAACATAACTTGTTCTCGCATTCGGCGCTATTCAAAACTTTAAATAAATAACACTGGAAAACATTTCATAAAAATAAATCCAAATCACTTATTCACCGGATTTCTATGGGCTCGTTGCATTACTCTCCATCTTCTCCTCCATCCATGCCCGAGGTAGAATTCCTTCAATCTGTAGAGATGGGATTAAACCCGTGAGTTGAAAAACTCAATAGGTGTCATAGGTGCATTCGTGATCAAGCTATACATTTCAAAATATTAACTTTATAACTTTTCATACATGCCGTACCCGGAGGCACCATTTGACATGAAGGGGTATGTCGTACCCGAGGGCACCATTTGACATACGAACACTTTTTCAACATAGAGGGGTACGCCGTACTGGAGTACCATTTGACATACAACCATTAACATAGAGGGATATGCCGTACCAGAGTACCATTTGACATACAAACATTAACATGAATCAAAACTTATAACATAACACGATTAAACACATTGCACCTCTACCTACCTTGATTGATGCTTTTGAAACTTTGAAAACTTCGATGAAACTTGGACGTTGAAAGAAATGCACTCCTTGGATGTTTGAAAACCATTGAGAATTGATGCTTGAAGACACTCCTTGATAGCACCCAAAACTTCTATGAAAAATGCTTGAAAACACTTCTTAAACTTCTAGGAAAAATAGTTTTCCTCCCTCTCTTTTTCTCTCTTGGAAACTCTTTCTTTAGTATGTAAAAGCTCTTGCTTTTGGTGTGAGAAAAAATGAGTGAAATGACACTTGACAACAATGTAAGTGTAAAACAACGTGTCAAAAATCAATGAACAAATAGCAAAGTTCAATCGGTAAGAACCTTGTTACATGTACACTATGGTGTACACTTTAGTTTACACTTTACCACGAGACATTACCCTACTGGACTGTTTAAATTTCAGAAAGTTTTCCTATCCAATTGACGCTTGATAATAATGCAAGTGTCAAACAACATGTCAAAAATCAGTGTACAAATAGCAAAGTTCAATCATTATGAACCTTGCTACATGCACACTATGGTGTACACTTTAGTTTACACTTTGCCATGGGACATTACCATGTTGGACAATTTGAATTTCAAACAATTTTCCCATCTAATTGTCACTTGACAACAATGCAAGTGTCAAACAACGTGTCGAAAATCAGTGTACAAATAGCAAAGTTCAATCTGTAAGGTCCTTACTACATGTACAATATGGTGTACACTTTAGTTCACTCTTTGCCACGTGACATTACCCTATTGGATAGTTCAAATTTTAAATAGTTTTTCCATCCAATTGACACTTGACAACAATGCAAGTGTTAGACAACGTATCAAAAACGGTATACAAATAGCAAAGTTCAATCGGTAAGAACCTTGCTACATGTACACAATGGTGTGAACTTTAGTTTACACTTTGCCGCGTGACATTACCTTGTTACACTGTTTAAATTCCAAACAATTTTCCCATCAAATTGACACTTGACAACAATGCAAGTGTCAAACAACGTGTCAAAAATCGGTATACAAATAGCAAAGTTCAATCAGTAAAATCTTACTACAAGTACACTATGGTGTACACTTTAGTTTACACTTTTCCACCAGACATTGCCGTGTTGGACAGTTTAAATTTCAAATAATTTTCCCATCCAATTGAAACTTGACAACAATGTAAGTGTCAAACAACGTGTCAAAAATAGTTATACAAACAGCAAAGTTCATTCAGTAAGAACTTTGCTAGATGTACAATATGGTGTACACTTTAGATTACACTTTGGCATGTGACACTACCCTGTTGGACAGTTTAAATTTCAAATAGTTTCCCATCCAATTGAGGCCTGACAATAATGCAAGTATCAAATAACGTGTCAAAAATCAGTGTAGAAATAGCAAAGTTCAATCGGTAAGGTCCTTGCTACATGTACACTATGATGTACACTTTAGATTAAACTTTGCTACGTGGCATTACCCTGTTTGACGGTTCCAATTTCAAATAGTTTTCCCATCCAATTGACAGTTGACAACCATGCAAGTGTCAAACATTGCATCGGAATTAAGTGTAGAAATAGCAAAGTTTAAACGGTGAGTACCTTGCTACATGTACACTATGGTGTACACTTTAGTTTGCACTTTGCCACGTTACATTACCCTTTTGGACAGTTTAAATTTCAAATAGTTTTGCCATCCAATTGACACTTGACAACAATACAAGCGTCAAACAACGTGTCAAAATCTAGTGCACAAGTCGCGAAGCTCGACCGGTATGAACCTTGCTAGATGTACACTACGGTGCACACTTTAGTTTACACTTTGCCGTGTGACGTGACCCTGTCGGATAGTTTTAGTTTCAAACAGTTTTCCCATCCAATTGACACTTGACAACAATGTAAGTGTCAAACAACGTGTCAAAAATCAAGGTAAAAATAGCAAAGTTCAATCAGGAGGAACCTTGCTACATGTAAACTGTGGTGTACACTTTAGTTTACACTTTCCATGTGACATTACCTAGTTGGACAGTTTAAATTTCTAACAGTTTTCCCATCAAATTGACACTTGAAAATAATGCAACTGTTAAACACCGTGTTAAAAATCAGTGTACAAATATCAAAGTTTGAACGGTAAGAACCTTGTTACATGTACACTATGGCGTACACTTTAGTTTGAACGTTGCCACGCCACATTACCCTGTTCGGCAGTTTTAATTTCAAATAGTTTTCCCATCCAGTGGACACTTGACAACAATTCAAGTGTCGAACAACGTGTCAAAAATCAGTGGTCAAATAACAAAGTTCAATCGGTAAGAACCTTACTACGTGTGCGCTATATAGTACACTTTAGTTTACACTTTGCAACATGACATTACCCTGCTGGGCAGTTTAAATTTCAAACAGTTTTCCCATCCAACTGACACTTAACAACAATGTAAGTGTCAAACAACGTGTCAAAAATTAGTAAACAAGTGACAAAGTTTGAACAGTAAGAACCTTGTTACATGTACACTATGGTGTATACTTTAGTTTGCACTTTGCCACGTAACATTACCCTGTTCGACATTTTAAATTTCAAATAGTTTTCCCATCCATTTGACACTTGACAACAATGTAAGGGTCAAACAATGTGTCGAAAATTAGGGTACAAATAGCAAAGTTCAATCGGTAATGTCCTTGCTACATGTACACTATGCTGTACACTTTAGTTTGACATTACCCTGTTGGACAATTTAAATATCAAATAGTTTTCCCATCCACTTGACAATTGACAACAATGCACGTGTCAAACAATGTGTTAAAAATCAGTGTACAAATAGCAAAGTTCAATCGGTAAGAACCTTGCAACATGTAAACTATGGTTTACACTTTAGTTTACACTTTACCACGCGACATTACCCTATTGGATAGTTTAAATTTCATATAGTTTTCCCATCTGATTGACACTTGAAAACAATGCAAGTGTCAGACAACGTGTCAAAAATTAGTGTACAAATAGCAATGTTCAATCGGTAAGAACCTTGCTACATGCACACTACGGTGTACACTTTAGTTTGTACTTTGCCACGTCACATTACACTGTTGGACAGTTTTTATTTGAAACTATTTTTCAATCCAATTGACACTTGACAACAATGCAAGCATCAAACAACGTGTCAAAAATTAGTGCACAAATTACGATGTTCAACCGCGATGAACCTTGGTACTGGTACACCATGGTATACACTTTAGTTTACACTTTATTATGAGACATTACCATGTTGGACAGTTTAAATTTAAAACAGAATACCCACCCAATTGACACTGGAAAACAATGCAAGTGTTAAACAATGTGTTGAAAATCAGTGTACAAATAGCAAAGTTCAATTGGTGAGGACCTTGCTACATGTACACCATGGTGTACACCTTAGATTACACGTTGTCTTATGACATTACCCTGTTGGACAGTTTAAATTTCAAACAATTTTCCCATCCAATTGACACTTGACAACAATCCAAGTGTCAGACAACGTGTCAAAAATTAGTGTACAAATAGCAATGTTCAATCGGTAAGAACCTTGCTACATGCACACTACGGTGTACACTTTAGTTTGTACTTTGCCACGTCACATTACACTGTTGGACAGTTTTTATTTGAAACTATTTTTCAATCCAATTGACACTTGACAACAATGCAAGCATCAAACAACGTGTCAAAAATTAGTGCACAAATTACGATGTTCAACCGCGATGAACCTTGGTACTGGTACACCATGGTATACACTTTAGTTTACACTTTATTATGAGACATTACCATGTTGTACAGTTTAAATTTAAAATAGAATACCCACCCAATTGACACTGGAAAACAATGCAAGTGCTAAACAATGTGATGAAAATCAGTGTACAAATAGCAAAGTTCAATTGGTGAGGACCTTGCTACATGTACACCATGGTGTACACCTTAGATTACACGTTGTCTTATGACATTACCTTGTTGGACAGTTTAAATTTCAAACAATTTTCACATCCAATTGACACTTGACAACAATACAAGTGTCAAACAACGTATAAAAAATCAGTGTACAAATAGCAAAGTTCAATCAGTAAGAACCTTGCTTTATGTACAATATGGTGTACACTTTAGTTTACACTTTATCAAGTGACATTACCCTGTTGGACAGTTTAAATTTCAAATATTCTTCCCATCCATTTAACACTTGACAACAATGCAAGTGCAAAAAATGTGTCAAAAATCAGTGTACAAATAGCAAAGTTTAATCAGTAAGAACCTTACTACATGTACACTATGGTGTACAAATTTTAATTTACACTATTCCAAGTTACATTACACTGCTGGATAGTTTAAATTTCAAACAGGTTTTCCATCCAATTGACACTTACCAATAATGCAAGTGTCAAACAATGTGTTAAAATCAGTATACAAATAGCAAAGTTCAATCGGTAAGAACCTTGCAAGATGTACACTACGATGTACACTTTAGTTTACACTTTTCCACGTGACATTATCCTGTTGGACAGTTTAAATTTCAAAAAATTTTCCCATCCAATTGACACTTATAATAATGCAAGTGTCAAACACCGTGTCAAAAATTAGTGTACAAATAGCAAAGTTTAAACGGTAAGAAAAATCGGTATGAACCTTGCTGAATGTACAGTGTACATTTTAGTTTACACTTTGCCATGAGACATTACCATGTTGGAAAGTTCAAATTTCAAATAGTTTTCCCATCCAATTGACACTTGACAACAATGCAAGTGTCAAACAACGTGCCAAAAATCAGTGTACAAATAGCGAAGTTTAATCGGTAAGGTCCTTGTTACATGTACACAATGGTGTACACTTCAGTTCACACTTTGTCACGTGACATTACCCTATTGGACAGTTCAAGTTTCAAATAGATTTTCCATCCAATTGACACTTAACAACAACGCAAGTGTCAAACAGCGTATTAAAAAAGGTATACAAATAGCAAAGTTCAATCGATAAGAACCTTGCTACATGTAAACTATGGTGTAAACTTTAGTTTGTACTTTGCCACGTCACATTACCCTATTGGACAGTTTTAATTTCAAATAATTTTTCAATCCAATTGACACTTGACAACAATGTAAGCGTCAAACAATATGTCAAAAATCAGTGCATAAATTGCGAAGTTCAACCAGTATGAACCTTGCTATATGTAAACTATGGTGTACACTTTAGTTTGTACTTTGCCACGAGACATTATCATGTTGGACAATTTGAATTTCAAACAATTTTCCCATCTAATTGTCACTTGATAACAATGCAAGTGTCAAACAACGTGTCAAAAATTAGTGTACAAATAGAAAAGTTCAATCGTTGAGGACCTTGCTACATCTAAACCATGGTGTACTCCTTAGTTTACACGTTGCCATGTGACATTACCCTGTTGGACAATTTAAATTTCAAACAATTTTCCTATCCAATTGACACTTGACAACAATGCAAGTGTCAAACAATGTATCAAAAATCAGTGTACAAATAGCAAAGTTCAATCAGTAAGAACCTTGCTACATGGACACTATGTTGTACACTTTAGTTTACACTTTACCACGTGACATTACCATGTTGGAAAGTTTAAATTTTCAAATAATTTTCCCGTCCAATTGACACTTGACAACAATGCAAGTGTCAAACAATGTGCCGAAAATCAGTGTACATATAGCAAAGTTTAATGGGTAAGGTCCTTGCTACATGTACACAATGGTGTACACTTCAGTTCACACTTTGTCACGTGACATTACCCTATTGGACAGTTTAAATTTCAAAAAATTTTCCTATCCAATTGACACTTGACTGTAATGCAAGTGTCAAATAATGTATCAAAAATCAGTGTACAAATAGTAAAGTTCAATCAGTAAGAACCTTGCTACATATACACTATGGTGTACACTTTAGTTTACACTTTACCACGTGACATTACCCTGTTGGACAATTTAAATTTCAAATAGTTTTCCCATCCAATTGACACTTGACAACAATGCAAGTGCCAAATAACGTGTCAAAAATGAGTGTACAAATAGCAAAGTTCAATCGGTAAGAACCTTGCTAAATGTACACTAGGGTGCACAAACTTTAGTTTTTACTTTTCTACGTGACATTACCCTACTGGACAGTTTAAATTTCAAATAGGTTTCCAATCCAATTGACACTTACCAACAATGCAAGTGTGAAACAACGTGTCAAAAATCAGTGTACAAATTGCAAAGTTCAATCGGTAAGAAAAATCGGTATGAACCTTGCTACATGTACACCATGGTGTACACTTTAGTTTATACTTTGCCATGAGACATTACCGTGCTGGACAATTTAAATTTCAAATAGTTTTTCCATCCAATTGACACTTGACAACAATGCAAGTGTCAAACAACGAGTCGAAAATCAGTGTACAAATAGCAAAGTTCAATCGGTAAGGTCCTTGCTACGTGTACACTATGGCGTGCACTTTAGTTCACACTTTGCCATGTGATATTACCCTATTGGACAGATCAAATTTCAAATAGTTTTCCCATCAATTCACACTTGACAACAATGCAAGTGTCAAACAACGAAACAAAAAAGGGTATACAAATAGCAAAGTTCAATCGGTAAGAACCTTGCTTCATGTACACTATAGTGTAAACTTTAGTTTACACTTTGCCACGAAACATTACCCTATTGGACGGTTTGAATTTCAAACAATTTTCCCATCCAATTGACACTTGACAATAATACAAGTGTCAAACAACGTGTCAAAAATCGATGTACAAATAGTAAAGTTCAATCGGTAAGAACCTTGCTACATGTACACTATGGTGTACACTTTATTTTACACTTTGCCATGTGACATTACCTTATTGGAAAGTTTAAATTTCAAATAGTTTTCCCATCCAATTGACACTTGACAACAATGTAAGTGTCAAACAACGTGTCAAAAATTAGTGTATAGATAGCAAAGCTCAATCGGTAAGGTCCTTGCTACTTGTACACTATGGTGTACACTTTAGATTACACTTTGCTATATGACATTACCCTGTTGGACAGTTCAAATTTCAATCAGTTGTCCCATCCAATTGACACTTGACAACAATGCAAGTGTCAAACAACGTGTCGAAATTAAGTGTACAAATAGCAAAGTTTAAACGGTGAGAACCTTGCTTCATGTACACTATGGTGTACACTTTAGTTTGTACTTTGCCATGTCACATTACCCTTTTGAACAGTTTAAATTTAAAATAGTTTTGTCATCCAATTGACACTTCATTTCAAAAATCAGTGCACAAGTTGTGAAGTTCAACCGGTATGAACCTTGCTACAAATACACTACGGTGCACTCTTTAGTTCAAACTTTGTCACGTAACATTACCCTATTGGACAACTTAAATTTCAAACAGCTTTCCCATCCAATTGACACTTGACAACAATGCAAGTGTCAAACAACGTGTCAAAAATCAGGGTACGAATAGCAAAGTTCAATCGGCAAGAACCTTGCTACATGTAAACTATGGTGTACACTTTAGTTTACACATTGCCATGTGACGTTACCCTGTTGGACAGTTTTAGTTTCAAATGGTTTTTCCGTCTAATTGAAATTTGACAACAATGCAAAAGTCAAACTACATGTCAAAAATCTGAGCACAAATAGAAAAGTTAAATCGTTAAGAACCTTGCTACATGTACACTATGGTGTACACGTTAGTTTACACTTTCCATGTGACATTACCCAGTTGGACAGTTTAAATTTCAAATAGTTTTCCCATTCAATTAACACTTGAAAACAATGCAAGTGTTAAACAACGTGTCAAAAATTAGTTCACAAATAGCAAAGTTTGATCGGTAAGAACCTTGTTACGTGTACAATATGGTGTACACTTTAGTTTTTGAACTTTGCTATGCCACATTATCTTGTTGGATAGTTTAAATTTCAAACAGTTTTCCCATCCAACTGATACTTGAAAACAATGCAAGTTTCAAACAACGAGTCAAAACTCAGTGCACAAATAGCAAAGTTTGAACGGTAAGAATCTTGTTACATGTACACTATGGTGAACACTTTAGTTTGAACTTTTCCACGTCACATTACCCTATTGGATAGTTTAAATTTCAAATAATTTTTCAATCCAATTGACACTTGACAATAATGTAAGCGTCAAACAATACGTCAAAAATCAGTGCACAAAGTGCGAAGTTCAACCAATATGCACCATGCCATATGTACGCTCTGGTGTACACTTTAGTTTGCACTTTGCCACGAGACATTACCATGTTGGACAATTTAAACTTACAATAGTTTTCCCATCCAATTGACACTTGAAAACAATGCAAGTATCAAACAAAGTGTCGAAAATCAGTGTTCAAATAGCAAAGTGCAATTGGTGAGGACCTTGGTACTTGTACACTATAGTGTGCACTTTAGTTTACACGTTAGCACGTGACATTACCTGCTGGGACAGTTAAAATTTCAAACAATTTTTCCATCCAATTGACACTTGACAACAATGCAAGTGTAAACAACATGTCAAAAATCAGTGTACGAAAAGCAAAGTTCAATCGGTAAGAACCTGACTACATGAACACAATGGTGTACACTTTAGAATACACTTTGCCACGCGACATTACCCTATTGGACAGTTTAAATTTCAAACAATTTTTCCATCCAATTGATACTTGACAACAATGCAAGTGTCAAACAACGTGTGGAAAATCTGTGTACAAATAGCAAAGTTCAATGAGTAAGAACCTTTCTACATGTACACTATGGTGTAAACACTTTAGTTTACACTTTGCCACATGATATTACCCTACTGGACAATTTAAATTTCATACAATTTTCCCATCCAATTGACACTTGACAACAATGCAAGTGTCAGATAACGTGTCAAAAATTAGTGTACAAATAGGAATGTTCAATTGGTAAGAACCTTAGTACATGTACACTACGGTCTACACTTTAGTTTACACTTTCCATGTGACAATACCCAGTTGGACAATTTAAGTTTCAAATAGTTTTCCCATCCAATTGACACTTGGCAACAATGCAAGTGTCAAAAATTAGTGAACAAATAGCAAAGTTTAAACGTTAAGAACCTTGCTATATGTACGCTATGGTGTACACTTTTGTTTCCACTTTGCCACGTCACATTACCCTGTTGGAAATCTTAAATTTCAAACAGTTTTTCCATCCAATTGACACTTGACAACAATGCAGCAATCAAACAATGTGTCAAAAATCAGTGCACAAATTACGATGTTCAACCGGTATGAACCTTGCTCCATGTACACTATGGTGTATACATATTAGTTTACACATTGCCACATGATATTACCCTGCTGGACAGTTTAAATGTCATGCAGTTTTCCAATCAAATTGACACTTGACAGCAATGCAAGTGTCAAACGTGTCCAAAATCAGTGTACAAATAGCAAAGTTTAAACGGCAAGAACCTTGCTACATGTACACTATGGTGTACACTTTTGTTTGCACTTTGTCGCGTCACATTACCCTGTTGGAAAGCGTAAATTTCAAACAGCTTTCCAATCCAATTGAAACTTGACAACAATGCAATCGTCAAACAATGTGTCAAAAATCAGTGCACAAATTGTGATGTTCAACCGGTATGAACCTTGCTCCATGTACACTATCGTGTACACACATTAGTTTACACCTTGCCATGTGATATTACCCTACTAGATAATTTAAATTTCATATAGTTTTCCCATCCAATTGAAGCTTGACAACAATGCAAGTGTTAAACAACGTGTCAAAAATCAGTGTACAAATAGCAAAGTTCAATTGGTAAGAACCTTACTGCATGTATTCTATGGTGTACACTTTAGTTTACACTTTCCACGTGACATTACCCAGTTAGACGGTTTAAGTTTCAAAAAGTTTTCCCATCCAATTGACACTTGACAACAATGCAAGTGTCAAACAATGTTTCAAAAATCAGTGTACAAATAGCAAAGTTTAAATGGTAAGAACTTTGTCACGTGTACACTATGGTGTGCAGTTTAGTTTGCACTTTCCCACATCATATTACGCTGTTGGACAGTTTAAATTTGAATAAGTTTTTCCATCCAATTGACACTTGACAACAAAAAAAATGTGTTAAAAATTAGTGTACAAATAGTAAAGTTCAATTGGTAAGAACCATGCTACATGTACACTATGGTGTACACACTTTAGTTTACACTTTCCCACGTGACATTACCCCGTTGGACAATTTAAATTTCAAACAGTTTTCCCATCTAACTAACACTTGACAACAATGCAAGTGTCAAACAACGTGTCAAAAATCAGTGTACAAATAGCATAGTTTAATCCGTATGAACCTTGCTACATGTACACTATGGTGTACACTTTAGTTTTCACATTCCACGTGACATTACCCAGTTGGACAGTTTAAGGTTCAAATAGTTTTCCCGTCCAATTGACACTTGACAACAATGAAAGCGTCAAACAACAAGTCAAAAATTAGTGTACAATTAACAAATTTTAAACGGTAAGAACCTTGTTACATGTACACTATGTTGTACACTTTAGGTTGCACTTTGCCACGTCACATTACCATGTTGGACAGTTCAAATTTCAAAAGGTTTTCCAATCCAATTGACACTTGAAAACTATGCACACGTCAAACAACGTTTCAAAAATCAGTGCACAAATTGGGAAGTTCAACCTGTATGAACCTTGCTACATGTACACTTTGGTGTACACACTTTAGTTTACACTTTGCCACGTGACATTACCCTGCTGGACAGTTTAAATTTCAAAGAGTTTTCCTATCCAATTGACACTTGAAAATAATGCAAGTGTCAAACAACATGTCAAAAATCAGTGTACAAATAGCAAAGTTCAATCAGTATGAACCTTGCTACATGTACACTATGGTGTACACTTTAGTTTACACTTTGCCATGAGACATTACCATGTTGGACACTTTAAGTTTCAAACAGTTTTCCCGTCCAATTGACACATAACAACAATGAAAGCGTCAAACAAAGTGTCAAAAATCAGTGTACAAATAACAAAGTTTAAACGGTAAGAACCTTGTTACATGTACACCATGGTGTACACTTTAGGTTGCACTTTGCCACGTCACATTACCATGTTGGACATTTTAAATTTCAAAAGGTTTTCCAATCCAATTGACACTTGAAAACTATGCAAACGTCAAACAACGTTTCAAAAATCAGTGCACAAATTGAGAATTCAACCGGTATGAACCTTGCTACGTGTACACTTTGGTGTACACACTTTAATTTACACGTTGCCACGTGACATTACCCTGCTGGACAGTTTAAATTTCAAAGAGTTTTCCTATCCAATTGACACTTGAAAATAATGCAAGTGTCAAACAATGTGTCAAAAATCAAATAGCAAAGTTCAATTGGTATGAACCTTGCTACATGTACACTATGGTGTACACTTTAGTTTACACTTTGCCATGAGACATTACCGTGTTGGACAGTTTAAATTTCAAACAATTTTCCCATCTAATTGACAGTTGACAACAATGCAAGTGTCAAACAGCGTGTCAAAAATCAGTGTACAAATAGCAAAGTTCAATCGGTAAGAACCTTAATACATATACACTACGGTGTACCCTTTAGTTTACGCTTACCACGTGACATTACCAAGTAGTACAGCTTAAGTTTCAAATAACTTTACCATCCAATTGACACTTGACACAACACAAGCGTCAAACAATGTGTCAAAAATCAGTGTACAAATAGTAAAGTTTAAACGATAAGAACATTGTTACATGTACACTTTAGTTTGCACTTTACCACGTTACATTGCCCTGTTGGACAGTTTAAATTTCGAACAGTTTTCCAATCCAATTAACACTTGACTACAATACAAGCGTAAAAAAATGTGTCAAAAATCAGTGCGCAAATTGCGATGTTAAACCGGTATGAACCTTGATACATGTACACTATGGTGTACACTTTAGTTTACACTTTCCCATGAGACATTACCATGATGGACAGTTTAAATTTCAAACAGTTTTTCCATCCAATTGACACTTGACAACAATGCTAGTGTAAAAAAATGTATCGAAAATCTGTGTACAAATAGCAAAGTTCAATTTATAAGGACCTTGCTACATGTACACCATGTTGTACACATTAGTTTGAACGTTGCCTCATGACATTACCCTATTGGACAGTTTAAATTTTAAACAATTTTCCCATCCAATTGACACTTGACAACAATGCAAGTGCCAAACAATGTGTCAAAAATCAGTGCACAAATAGCAAAGTTCAATCAGTAAGAACCTTACTACATGTACACTATGCTGAACACTTTAGTTTACACTTTACCACGTGACATTACCCTGTTGGATAGTTTATATTTCAAACAATTTTGCCATCGAAATGACACTTGACAACAATGCAAGTCTCAAACAACGTGTCAAAAATTAGTGTATAAATAGCAAAGTTCAATTGGTAAGAACCTTGTTGCATGTACACTGTGGTGCACAAATTTTAGTTTACACTTTGCCACGTGACATTATCCTGCTGGACTGTTTAAATTTCAAACAGTTTTTCCAACCAATTGACACTTGACAACAATGCAAGGGTTAAACAACGTGTCAAAAATTAGTGTACAAATAGCAATGTTCAATCGGTAAGAACCTTGCTACATGTACACTATGGCGTACACTTTAGTTTACACTTTGTCACGTGACATTACCCTATTGGACAGTTTAAATTTAAAATAGTTTTCCAATCCAATAGACACTTGACAATGAAGCAAGCGTCAAACAACATGTCAAAAATCAGTGCACCAATTGGGAAGTTCAACCGATATGAACCTTGCTACATATAGACTATGGTGTACGCACTTTAGTTTACACTTTGCCACGTGACGTTACCCTGCTGGACAGTTTAAATTTCATACAGTTTTTCTATCCAATTGACACTTGACAACAATGTAAGTGTGAAACAACGTGTTGGAAATCAGTGTACAAATTGCAAAGTTCAATCGGTTTGAACCTTGCTACATGTACTCTATGGTGTAAACTTTAGTTTGCACTTTGCCATGAGACATTACCATGTTGGACAGCTTAAATTTCAAACAGTTTTCCCATCCAATTGACACTCGAAAATAATGTAAGTGTCAAACAATGTGTCGAAAATCAGTGTACAAATAGCAAAGTTCAATTAGTGAGGACCTTGCTACATGTACACAATGGTGTACACTTTAGTTTGCACTTTGCCACGTTACATTGTCCTGTTGGACAGTTTAAATTTTAAACAGTATTCCAATCCAACTGACACTTGACAACAATGCAAGTGTCAAACAATGTGCTAAAAATCAGTGTACAAATTGTAAAGTTCAATCAGTAAGAACCTTGCCACATGTACACTTAAGTTTATCCTTTGCCACGTGACATTACCTTGTTTCACAGTTTAAAATTCAAACAGTTTTCCCATCCAATTGACACTTGACAACAATGCAAGTGTCAAACAATGTGTTAAAAATTTGTGTACAAATAGTATTGATCAATCTGTAAGGACCTAGCTACATGTACACTATGGTGTACACTTTAGTTTACCCTTTGCCACGTGACATTACCCTATTAGACAGTATAAATTTCTAATAGTTTTCCATCCAATTGACACTTGACAACAATGCAGGTGTCAAACAACATGTAAAAAATCGGTGTTCAAATAGTAAAGTTCAATCGGTATGTACACTATGGTGTACACTTTGCCACGTGATATTACCCTGTTGGACAGTTTAAATTTCATACAGTTTTCCAATCCAATTGACACCAGACAACAATGGAAGTGTCAACCAACGTTTCCAAAATCTATCTACGAATATCAAAGTTCAATCGCAAGGACTTTGCTACACAACACTATGGTGTACACTTTAGTTTACACTTTGCCACGTGACATTATCCTGCTACAAAAGTGTACACCATAGCGTACATGTCGCAAGGTTCTTACCAATTGAACGTTGCTATTTGTACGCTGAATTTTAACACGTTGTTCGACACTTTCGTTGTTGTCAAGTGTCAATTGGTTGGGAAATCTGTTTGAAATATAAACTGTCCAATAGGGTAATGTCATGTGGCAAAGTGTAAACTAAAGTGTACACCACAGTGTACAGGTAGCAAGGTTCTTACCGATTGAACTTTGCTATTTGTGCACTAATTTTTGACATGTTGTTCGACACTTGCATTTTTGTTAAGTGTCAATTGGATGGGAAAATTGTCTGAAATTTAAACTATCCAACAGGGTAATGTCTCGTGGCAAAGTGTAAACTAAAGCGTACACCATAGTATACATGTAGCGAGGTCCTTATCGATTGAACTTTGCTATTTGTAAACTAATTTTTGACAAGTTGTTTGACACTTGTATTGTTGTCAAGTGTCAATCAGATGGAAAAACTATTTGAAATTTAAGTAGTCCAATAGGGTAATGTCACGTGAAAAATGTAAATTGAAGTGTACACCATAGTGTACATGTGGCAAGGCCCTTACCGAATGAATTTTGCTTTTTGTACACTGATTTTTGACACGTTGTTTGACACATTCATTGTTGTCAAGTGTCAATTGTATTGAAAATAGCTAAACTATTCAACAGGGTAATATATTGTGGCAAAGTGTAAACTAAAGTGTACACTATAGAGTACTTGTAGCAAGGTTCTTAACGATTGAACTTTACTATTTTACGCTAATTTTTAGCACGTTGTTTGACACTTGCATTTTTTTCAAGTGTCAATTTGATGGGAAAATTGTCTTAAATTTAAGTGGTCCAATAGGGTAATGTCACGTGGAAAATTTAAATTAAAGTGTAAACCATAGTTTACATGTGGCAAGGTCCTTACCGATTGAACTTTGTTATTTGTACACTGATTTTTGA
Organism: Olea europaea var. sylvestris; assembly: GCF_002742605.1. NCBI lineage: Eukaryota > Viridiplantae > Streptophyta > Magnoliopsida > Lamiales > Oleaceae > Olea > Olea europaea. The sequence continues at coordinate 74,631 of NW_019245474.1, forward strand.
CACGCTGTTTGACACTTGCATTGTTGTCGAGTGTCAATTGGATGAGAAAACTGTTTGAAATTTAAATTGCCCAACGGGGTAATGACACGTTGCATAGTGTAAAATAAAGTGTGCACCATAGTGTACATGTCGCAAGGTTCTTACCAATATAACTTTACTATTTGTACACAGATTTTTGACACGTTGTTTGACACTTTCATTGTTGTCTAGTGTCAATTGAATGGGAAAATTGTTTGAAATTTAAACTGTCCAACAAGGTAACGTTACCTGGCAAAGCATAAACTAAAGTGTACTTGTAGCAAGGTTCTTATCGATTGAACTTTGCTATTTGTGCACTGATTTTTGATACGTTGTTTGACACTTGCATTGTTGTCAAGTGTTAATTGGATAAAAAAGCTGTTTGAAATTTAAACTATCCAATAGGACAATGTCACGTGGTAAAGTGTAAATTAAAGTGTAAACCATAGTGTACATGTAGGAAGGTTCTTACCGAATACACTGATTTTGGACACGTTGTTTGACCCTTACTTTGTTGTCAAGTGTCAATAGGATTAGAAAACTGTTAGAAAATTAAATTGTCCAACTGGGTAATGTCGCGTGGCAAAGTGTAAATTAAAGTGTACACCACAGTGTACTTATAGCAAGGTTCTTACCGTTTGAACTTTGAGATTTGAACATTGATTTTTAATCCATTGTTTCACACGTGCATTGTTGTCAAGTGTTAATTGGGTGGGAAAATTGTTTGAAATTTAAACTGCCCAAAAGGGTAATGTCACATGGCAAAGTGTAAATTTTAGTGTACACCATAGTGTACATGTAGCAAGGTCCTTGTCGATTGAACTTTGCGATTTGTACACTAATTGGATGGAAAAAACTGTTTGAAATTTAAACTGTCGAACCAGGTAATGTTACGTGGCATAGTGTAAACTAAAGTGTACACAATAGTGTACATCTGGCAAGGTCCTTAACGATTTCACTTTGCTATTTGTAGAATGATTATTGACACGTTGTTTGACACATGTATTGTTGTCAAGTGTCAATTGGATGGGTAAACTTGTTGAAATTTAAACTACCTAACAGGGTAATGTCACGTGGCATAGTGTAAACTTAAGTGTACACCATAGTGTATATGTAGCAAGGTCCTTACCGATTGAACTTTATGATTTGTACACTGATGTTGGACACGTTGTTTGACACTTGCTTTGTTGTCAAGTGTTAATAGGATTTGAAAACTGTTAGAAACTTAAACTGTCCAACTGGGTAATGTCGCGTGGCAAAGTATAAATTAAAGTGTACACCACAGTGTACTTGTAGCAAGGTTCTTACCGATTGAAGTTTGCTATTTCTACACTAATTTTTGATACGTTGTTTGACACTTGCATTGTTGTCAAGTGTCAATTGGATTGGAAAATTGTTTGAAGTTTAAACTGTCCAATAGGACAATGTTACGTGACAAAGTGTAAATTATAGTGTATACCATAGTCTACATGTAGCAAGGTCCTTGTCGATTGAACTTTGCGATTTGTACACTGATTTTTGACACGTTGTTTGACAGTTGCTCTATTGTCATGGGTCAATAGGATTGGGAAATTGTCAGAAATTTAAACTATCCAACTCGGTAACGTCGCGTGGCAAAGTGTAAATTAAAGTGTACAGTGTACTTGTAACAAGGTTCTTACTGATTGTCCTTTGCTATTTCTACACTAATTTTTGATAGGTTGTTTAACACTTGCATTGTTGTCAAGTGTAAATTGGATTGGAAAAATGTTTGAAATTTAAACTGTCCAACAGGATAATGTTACGTGGCAAAGTGTAAATTTTAGTGTACACCATAGTGTACATGTAGCAAGCTCCTTGTCGATTGAACTTTGTGATTCGTACACTGATTTTTGTCAGGTTATTTAACACTTGCTTTGCTGTCAAGTGTCAACTGGGTTGGAAAACTATTAGAAATTTAAACTGTCCAACAGGGTATTGTTACGTGGCAAAGTGTAAACTAAAGTGTACACCACAGTGTACTTGTAGCAAGGTTCTTACGATTGAACTTTGCTATTTCTACACTAATTTTTGATACGTTGTTTGACACTTACATTGCTGTCAAGTGTCAATTAAAATTGTTCGAAATTTAAACTGTCCAACAGGACGATGTCACGTGGCAAAGTGTAAATTTTAGTGTACACCATAGTGTACGCGTAGCAAGATCCTTGTCGATTGAACTTTGCGATTTGTACACTGATTTTTGTCATGTTGTTTGACACTTGCTTTGTTGTCAAGTGTCAACAAGATTGGAAAACTGTTAGAAATTTAAACTGTCCAACAGGGTAATGTTACATGGCAAAGTTTAGACTAAAGTGTACACCACAGTGTACTTGTAGCAAGGTTCTTACCGATTGAACTTTGCTAATTCTACACTAATCTTTGATACGTTGTTTGACAATTGTATTGTTGTCAACTGTCAATTGGAATGGAAAATTGTTCGAAATTTAAACTGTCCAATAGGACAATGTTACGTGGCAAAGTGTAAATTTTAGTGTACACCATAGTGTACATGTAGCAAGGTCCTTGTCAATTGAACTTTGCGATTTGTACACTGATTTTTGTCAGGTTATTTGACACTTGCTTTGTTGTCAAGTGTCAATTGGATTGGAAAACTGTTAGAAATTTAAACTGTCCAACTGGATAATGTCGCTTGGCAAAGTGTAAATTAAAGTGTACAGTGTACGTTTAACAAGGTTTTTACTAATTGTCCTTTGCTAGTTCTACATAATTTTTGACAGGTTGTTTGACACTTGCATTGTTGTCAAGTGTCAATTGGATTGGAAAAATGTTTGAAATTCAAACTGTCCAACAGGACAATGTCACGTGGCAAAGTGTAAATTTTAGTGTACACCATAGTGTAGATGTAGCAAGGTCCTTGTCGATTGAACTTTGTGATTTGTACACTAATTTTTGACACGTTGTTTTACACTTGCTTTGTTGTCAAGTGTCAATAGGATTGGAAAACTGTTAGAAATTTAAACTGTCCAACTGGGTAATGTCGCTTGGCAAAGTGTAAATTAAAGTGTATAGTGTACGTTTAACAAGGTTCTTACTGATTGTCCTTTGCTAGTTCTACACTAATTTTTGATAGGTTCTTTAACACTTGCATTGTTGTCAACTGTCAATTGGATTGGAAAAATGTTTGAAATTTAAACTGTCCAACAGGACAATGTCACGTGGCAAAGTGTAAATTTTACTGTACACCATAGTGTAGATGTAGTAAGATCCTTCTCGATTGAACTTTCCGATTTGTACACTAATTTTTGTCACGTTGTTAGACACTTGCTTTGTTGTCAAGTGTTAATAGGATCGGAAAACTGGTAGAAATTTAAACTGTCCAATAGGGTAATGTCGCGTGGCAAAGTGTAAATGAAAGTGTACAGTGTACGTGTAACAATTTTCTTACTGATTGTCCTTTGCTAGTTCTACACTGATTTTTGATAGGTTGTTTGACCCTTGCATTGTTGTCAAATGTCAATTGGATTGGAAAAATGTTTGAAATTTAAACTGTCCAACAGGACATTGTCACGTGGTAAAGTGTAAATTTTAGTGTACACCATAGTGTACATGTAGTAAGGTCCTTGTCGATTGAACTTTGCGATTTGTACACTGATTTTTGACACGTTATTTGACACTTGCTTTGCTGTCAAGTGTCAATAGGATTGGAAAATTGTTAGAAATTTAAACTGTCCAATAGGGTAATGTTACGTGGCAAAGTGTAAATTAAAGTGTACACCACGGTGTACTTGTAGCAAGGTTCTTACCGATTGAACTTTGCTATTTCTACACTAATTTTTGATACGTTGTTTGACACATACATTGTTGTCAAGTGTCAATTGGATTGGAAAATTGTTCAAAATTTAAACTATCCAATAGGACAGTGTTACGTCGCATAGTGTAAATTATAGCGTACACCATAATGTACATGTAGCAAGGTCCTTGTCGATTGAACTTTGTGATTTGTACACTGATTTTTGACACTTGCTTTGTTGTCAAGGGTCAATAGGATTGGAAAATTGTTTGAAATTTAAACTGTCCAACTCGGTAACGTCGCGTGGGAAAGTGTAAATTAAAGTGCACAGTGTACTTGTAACAAGGTTCTTACTGATTGTCCTTTGCTATTTCTACACTAATTTTTGATAGGTTGTTTAACACTTGCATTGTTGTCAAGTGTCAATTGGATTGGAAAAATGTTTGAAATTTAAACTGTCCAACAGGACAATGTCACGTGGCAAAGTGTAAATTTTAGTATACACCGTAGTGTACATGTAGCAAGGTCCTTGTCGATTGAATTTTGCGATTTGTACACTGATTTTTGTCAGGTTATTTGACACTTGCTTTGTTGTCAAGTGTCAATTGGATTGGAAAACTGTTAGAAATTTAAACTGTCCAACTGGATAATGTCGCTTGGCAAAGTGTAAATCTTAGTGTACACCATAGTGTACATGTAGCAAGGTCCTTGTCGATTGAATTTTGCGATTTGTACACTGATTTTTGACACGTTGTTTGACACTTGCTTTGTTGTCAAGCGTCAACTGGATTGGAAAACTATTAGAAATTTAAACTGTCCAACTGGATAATGTCGCTTGGCAAAGTGTAAATCTTAGTGTACACCATAGTGTACATGTAGCAAGGTCCTTGTCGATTGAATTTTGCGATTTGTACACTGATTTTTGACACGTTGTTTGACACTTGCTTTGTTGTCAAGCGTCAACTGGATTGGAAAACTATTAGAAATTTAAACTGTCCAACTGGATAATGTCGCTTGGCAAAGTGTAAATCTTAGTGTACACCATAGTGTACATGTAGCAAGGTCCTTGTCGATTGAATTTTGCGATTTGTACACTGATTTTTGACACGTTGTTTGACACTTGCTTTGTTGTCAAGTGTCAATTGGATTGGAAAAATGTTTGAAATTTAAACTTTCCAATAGGATAATGTCGCGTGACAAAGTGTAAATTTTAGTGTACACCATAGTGTACATGTAGCAAGGTCCTTGTCGATTGAACTTTGCAATTTGTACACTGTTTTTGTCAAGTTGTTTGACACTTGCTTTGTTGTCAAGCGTCAACTGGATTGGAAAACTATTAGAAATTTAAACTGTCCAACA
>NW_019245475.1:0-1501 GCF_002742605.1 Olea europaea var. sylvestris
ACACACACACACACACATACATGCGCAAATTTTGTACTTTATAATGTATGGAACATCAAAGCTTTTGTTCTTTGGATCGTTTTCGTTTCTTTTGTAATTAATGGACGGGGAAGAGAACTTGTTTTAAATTTGGGCTCAATAAAAATGGTGTTGGACTAGTAATTCAGTTTTTATTCCTATTCCGCACAGCAAGCATATAAGCAAGCATTGCAATACCATAAAATAATTCCGAAACAAAGTGCAGCAACACCACCCTTGACTAGGAGCTCAATGTCAGCATCAAATAGGTCTTCTTCTCCTAATTCTGCTAGCATCTCTGGAATAAATGAAAACGAGGTAATTCAGATACTGCGCTCAGTATCATCATTTTCTCTTACACATTTTTGAATCCTAAAAATTAATTATCTTAAATGGGTTAATTCTCTTCTCTACCATATCAATAAAGGTGAAGTTCAAGATTGCAACATGTCACAATTCACTGAGTGAGAATAGAGCTGCTCTAGCTGAGGTTTGTGATTAATACTTTCGTCGTTGGTACATTTTCTTGATTATTTTTCTATGATTTAACTCGTGGAAAATCTTTTAGTGGATAAATAAATTATAATTTTCCTCGTATGTATTTCTATGTATATTTTATATTTTTATAGTTTCATCATATGCTGTAGTCTGAAGGCGTGCATAAACTTCAGCCAAAATGAGTGGCATCTTTGTAAACTGAACATTGACTTCATTTTCCTCATGATAAACAGATGGAGGGAATTCGAAGCACATCAAGGAATTTAGAGATGAATCTTATGATGGCAAAGCTTTACCGAAATTCTAGGCATACTCGCTCTGCTATTGGCTGTTATAAGGAGTGTTTGAGGTCTGTCATGTTGGCATTCAGTGAAAATGTCATAACCTATTAGTATTTTGAGTTAATTCGGGGGTGACCGGGCTGATATATTTCTGTCTCTATGGTTCTGCTTTCCCGACTTGTGAGGGAAGCAAAATAGGGAATGCAATTGAGTGTGTGATGCAATATTGGGAAATAATGTGCATTTTAATCAGAATGGTTAGCTGTTCCTAGCCCAGACAATTGGACTTTGGAATCAAATTTGGATTAAACAAATTGCTTTCTCATAAATAATAAAAATACGAAAATATATATATTTGTTTGCAAATTCCTGCTTCTTTTTTACATTGTATATAATTTTGTTGGCATTGTATACGAGTTTGGTTAGCTTTCAATCTTAAATTTTGTGACTCTTTGCAAAATTGTCATTCTTGAACCTTGCATTTTGGATGACGTTATTAGAATCTCAATGTGCATGCTCATGGGACATAATGAAGTCACATTTTGGTAATTTCATATTTTTGTTCACAGGCAGTGCCCCTTCATAATTGAAGCTATAACAGCCTTAGCTGAATTGGGTGTTGCTGCCAAGGATATTATTTCACTATTTCCACAGGTTTGTTTCGTTAATTAACTCTATATACAGCGTAGGTTATGTTATGTTAT
>NW_019245476.1:0-1501 GCF_002742605.1 Olea europaea var. sylvestris
AAATCGCGCCGGGGCCAATCTCGTCATTTTTCGCGGCGGTGTCGGAATGGGCTCAAATTTGACTGATTGATCGGAAACAAAAAATCGCGCCTTGGGCAATTTCGTCATTTTTCGCGACGGTGTCGGAATGGGCACAAATTTGACTGATTGTTCGGAAACAAAAATCGCACCGTGGGCAATTTCGTCATTTTTCGCGACGGTGTCGGAATGGGCTCAAATTTGACTGATTGTTCGGAAACAAAAATCGCGCCAGGGGTAATTTCGTCATTTTTCGCGACGGTGTCGTAATCGGCTAAAATTTGACAGATTAATCGGAAACAAAAATCGCGCCGGGGCCAATCTCGTCATTTTTCGCGGCGGTGTCGGAATGGGCTCAAATTTGACTGATTGATCGGAAACAAAAATCGCGCCGGCGGCAATTTCGTCATTTTTCGCGACGCTGTCGGATTCAACTAAAATTTGACTGATTAATCGGAAACAAAAATCGTTCCGGGGGCAATTTCGTCATTTTTCGCGACAATGTCGGAATCGTCAAAAATTTGACTTATTGATGGGAAACAAAAATCGCGCCGGGGGCAATTTTGTCATTTTTCGTGACGGTGCCGGAATCGGCTAAAATTTGACTAATTGATGGGAAACAAAAATCGGGCCGGGGGCAATTTCGTCATTTTTCGCGACGGTGTCGGAATCGGCTAAAATTTGACTGATTAATCGGAAACAAAAATCGTGCCGAGGACAATTTCGTCATTTTTCGCGACGGTGTCGGAATCTTCTAAAATTTGACTTATTGATCGGAAACAAAAATCGCGCCGGGGGCAATTTCGTCCTTTTTCACGACGGTGTCGGAATGGGCTCAAATTTGACTGATTGATCGGAAACAAAAATCGCGCCGGGGGCAATTTTGTCATTTTTCGCGACGGTGTCGGAATGGGCACAAATTTGACTGATTGATCGGAAACAAAAATCGCGCCGTGGGCAATTTCGTCATTTTTCGCGACGGTGTCGAAATGGGCGGAAATTTGACTGATTGATCGGAAACAAAAATCGCGCTGGTTGCAATTTCGTCATTTTTCGCGACGGCGTCGGAATGGTCTCAAAATTGACTGATTGATCGGAAACAAAAAATCGCGTCGGGGGCAAATTTGTCATTTTTCGCGACGGTGTCGGAATCGGCTAAAATTTGACTGATCGATGGGAAACAAAAATCGCGCAGGAGGCAATTTCGTCATTTTTCGCGACGGTGTCGAAATGGGCGGAAATTTGACTGATTGATCGGAAACAAAAATCGCGCTGGTTGCAATTTCGTCATTTTTCGCGACGATGTCGGAATCGGCTAAAATTTGACTGATCGATGGGAAACAAAAATCGCGCAGGAGGCAATTTCGTCATTTTTCGCGACGGTGTCGGAATGGGCTCAGATTTGACTGATTGATCGGAAATAAAAATCGCGCCGGGGGCAATTTCGTCATTTTTCGCGACGGTGTCGTAATCGGCTAAAATT
>NW_019245477.1:0-1501 GCF_002742605.1 Olea europaea var. sylvestris
CGGAAATCAATTCGGAGGCCCAAACGAAGGAATTTTGCTAAATTCCTATGATCCCGGGTCTGTGCCCCGAGCCCAATTTCACGGGCCGTTTACTATCAACCTACCAAATTTCGACCAATTTCCACCCCGTCGCGACAAATGACAAAATTACCCCTGGTTCGGTTTTGCTTTGTTAATTTTCTGTCCATCACTTGTTCAACCTAACATAATTAATAAGTAAATTAATTATTCGGAGGCCCAAACGAAGGAATTTGGCTAAAATCCCGTGATCCCGGGTCTGTGCCCCGAGCCCAATTTCACGGGCCGTTTCCAATCAACCTATCAAATTTCGGCCCATTCCAACAACGTAGCAACAAATGACAAAATTGCCCCTGGTGTGATTTTTCTTTGTTAATTTTCTATACAGCACATCTTCAACCTGACATAGTTAATACGAAAATTAATTCGGAGGCCCAAACGAAGGAATTTGGCAAAAATCACGTGATCCCGGGTCTGTGCTCCGAGTCCAATTTCACGGGTCATTTCCAATCAACCTGCCAAATTTCAGCCCATTCTGACACTGTCGCGACAAATGACTAAATTGCCCCTGGTGCGATTTTTCTTTGTTAATTTTCTGTACAACACTTCTTCAACCTAACATAATAAATAAGAAAATTAATTATTTGGAGCCAAAATGAAGGAATTTGGCTAATATCCCGTGATCTCGGGTTTGTGCCCCGAGTCCAATTTCACAGGCCGTTTCCAATCAACCTGTTAAATTTCGGCCCATTCCGACACTATCGCGAGAAATGACAAAATTGCCCCTGGTGCGGTTTTGCTTTGTTAATTTTATGTCCATCACTTCTTCAACCTGATATAATTAATAAGGAAATTAATTATTCGGAGGCCCAAACGAAGGAATTTGGCTAAAATCCCTTGATCCCAAGTCTGTACCCCTAGTCCAATTTCACGGGACGTTTCCAATCAACCTGCCAAATTTCGGTCCATTCCGACACCGTCGCGACAAATGACAAAATTGCCCCTGGTGTGGTTTTTCCTTGTTAATTTTCTGTCCAGCGCTTCTTCAACCTGACATAATTAATACGAAAGTTAATTATTCGTAGGCCCAAACGAAGGAATTTGGCTAAAATCTCGGGATCCCGGGTCTGTGCCTCGAGTCCGTGCCCCGAGTCCAATTTCTCGGGTCGTTTCCAATTAACCTGCCAAATTTAGGCCCATTTCGACACCGTCGCGACAAATGGCAAAATTGCCCATGGAGCGATTTTTCTTGGTTAATTTCTATCCAGCACTTCCTTAACCTAACATAATTAATACGGAAATTAATTACTCGGAGGCCAAACGAGGGAATTTGTCTAACATCCCGTGATCCTGGGTATGTGCCCCGAGTCCAATTTTACGGGCCGTTTTCAATCGACCTGCTAAATTTCGGCCCATTCCGACACTATCGCGAGAAATGACAAAATTGGCCTTTGGTGCAGTTTTGCTTTGTTAATTTTATGTC
>NW_019245478.1:0-1501 GCF_002742605.1 Olea europaea var. sylvestris
GACGGTGTAGGAATGGGCCAAAATTTGGCTGGTTGATTGGAAACGGCTCCAGAAATTGGAGTCGGGTCATAGACCTAGGATTACGGGATTTTAGCCAAATTTCGTCATTTAGACCTCCGATTAAATAATTTCCGTATTAATTATGTCAGGTTGAAGAAGTGTTAGAAAGAAAATTAACAAAGAAAAACCGCACCAGGGGCAATTTTGTCATTTATCGTGATGGCGTCAGAATGGGCTGAAATTTGACAGTTGATTGGAAATGGCCCGAGAAATTGGAAACGGGGCACAGACCCGGGATCATTGGATTTTAATGAAATTCCTTCGTTTAGGCCTCCGAATAATTAATTTTTGTATTAATTATGTCAGGTTGAAGAAGTGTTGGATAGAAAATTAATAAAGAAAAACTGCACCAGGGGCAATTTCGTCATTTGTCGCGACGGTGTCAAAATGGGCTGAAATTTGACATGTTGATTGGAAATGGCCCGAGAAATTGGAGTCGGGGCATAGACCCGAGCTCACAGGATTTTAGCCTGATTCCTTCATTTAGGCCTCCGAATAATTAATTTTCGTGTTAATTATGTCATGTTGAAGAAGTGTTGGACAGAAAATTAACAAAGAAAAACCGCACCAAGGGCAATTTTTTCATTTGTCGCGACGGTGCCAAAATGGGCCGGAATTTGGCAGGTTGATTGGAAACGACCCGAGATATTGGAGTCACGGTACAGAACTGGGATCACGGGATTGTAGCCAAATTCCTACGTTTAGGCCTCCGAATAATTAATTTTCGTGTTAATTATGTCATGTTGAAGAAGTGTTGGACAGAAAATTAACAAAGAAAAACCGCAACAGGGGCAATTTCATCATTTGTCGCGACGATGTCGGAATGGGCCGAAATTTGGCAGGTTGATTAGAAATGGCCCCAGAAATTGGAGTCAGGGCACAGACCTGGGATTTTTGCCAAATTTCGTCGTTTAGGCCTCCGATTAATCATTTTTCATCTTACTTCTGTCAGGTTGAAGAAGTGTTGGACAGAAAATTAACAAAGAAAAACCAATTCCAGGGGCAATTTCGACATTTGTCGCGATGGCGTCGGAATGGGCTGAAATTTAGCATGTTGATAGGAAACGGCCCGAGAAATTGGAGACGAGGCACAGACCCGGGATCACGGGATTTTAGCCAAATTCGTTCGTTTAGGCCTCCGAATAATTAATTTTCGTATTAATTATGTCAGGTTGAAGATGTGTTGGGCAGAAAATTAAGAAAGAAAAATTGCAACAGGGGCAATTTCGTCAATTGTCGCGACAGTGTCGGAATGGGCCGAAATTTGGCAGGTTGATTGGAAACTGCCCCAGAAATTGGAGTCGGGGCATAGACACGAGATCATAGGATTTTATCCAAATTCCTTCATTTAGGTCTCAGAATAATTAATTTCCGTGTTAATTATGTCATGTTGAAGAAGTGTTGGACAGAAAATTAACAAAGAAAAACCGCACCAGGGGCA
>NW_019245479.1:0-1501 GCF_002742605.1 Olea europaea var. sylvestris
AACACCGTCGCGAAAAATGACGAAATTGCCCCCGGCGCGATTTTTGTTTCCGATCAATCAGACGAATTTGGACCCATTCCGACACCGTCGCGAAAAATGACGAAATTGCCCCGGGCGCGATTTTTTCCGATTAATCTGTCATTTTAGCCGATTCTGACACTGTCGCGAAAAATGACGAAATTGCCCCGGGCGCGATTTTTTCCGATTAATCTGTCATTTTAGCCGATTCTGACACTGTCGCGAAAAATGACGAAATTGCCCCCGACGCGATTTTGTTTTCCATCGATCTGTCAAATTTTAGCCGATTCCGAGACCGTCGCGAAAAATGACGAAATTGGCCCTGGCGCGATTTTTGTTTCCGAACAATCAGTCAAATTTGAGCCCATTCCGAGACCGTCGCGAAAATTGACGAAATTGCCCCCGGCACGATTTTTGTTTCCGATCGATCAGTCAAATTTGAGCCCATTCCGACACCGCCGCGAAAATTGACGAAATTGCCCCCGGCGCGATTTTTGTTTCCGATCAATCAGTCAAATTTGAGCCCATTTCGAAACCGTCGCGAAAATTGAAGAAATTGCTCCCAGCGCGATTTTTGTTTCCGATCAATCAGTCAAATTTGAGCTCATTCCGACACCGTCGCGAAAAATGACGAAAATGCCCCGGCGCGATTTTTGTTTCCCATCGATCAGCCAAATTTTAGCCGATTCCGAGGCCATAGCGAAAAATGACGAAATTGCCCCCGGCGCGATTTTTGTTTCCGATCAATCAGTAAAGTTTGGGCCCATTCCGATACCGTCGTGAAAAATGTCGAAATTGCCCACGGCCCGATTTTTGTTTCCCATCGATCCGCCAAATTTTAGACGATTTCGAGGCCGTCGCGAAAAACGACGAAATTGCCCCCGGCGCGATTTTTGTTTCCCATCGATCAGTCAAATTTGAGCCCATTCCGACACTGTCGCGAAAAATGATGAAATTGCCCCGACGGGATTTTTGTTTCCCATCGATCCGCCAAATTTTAGCCGATTTCGAGGCCGTCGCGAAAAAAGACGAAATTGCCCCCGACGCGATTTTTGTTTCCTATCATTCAGTCAAATTTGAGCCCATTCCGACACAGTCGCGAAAAATGACGAAAATGCCCCCGGCGCGATTTTAGTTTTCGATCAATCGGTCAAATTTGAGCCAATTTCGACACCATCGCGAAAATGACGAAATTGCCCCTGGCGCGATTTTTGTTTCCGATCAATCCATCAAATTTGAGCCCATTCCGACACCGTCGCGAAAATGACGAAATTGCGCCCGGCGTGATTTTTATTTCCGATCAATCAGCCATATTTGGGCCCATTCCAACGCCGTCGCGAAAAACGACGAAATTACCCCCGGCACGATTTTTGTTTCCGATCAATCAGTCAAATTCGAGGCCATTCCGACACCGTCGCGAAAAATGACGAAATTGCCCCCGGCGCGATTTTTTTTTCCGATCAATCAGTCAAATTTGTGCCCA
>NW_019245480.1:0-1501 GCF_002742605.1 Olea europaea var. sylvestris
TGTGGACGGATGACAGGTACGTTGCGTAACAAAAATTTCAATTGTCACAAATAATTTTGTTTAATTTAACGTACTATATTTTTATTGATCTATAATAAAAATCACATATATATTATTTTCTATAAGTTTAAACATTACTCTTACAATAGTATTATAGAAACATTGCTGTTTAACCAATCAGAAAAATGAAATAGTTTATATACGTACAAGTGCTAAAGAGGATATTTGCATACCCCAACCTTTTTTTTTTTTTTTTGGCCAAATATATGCTTATAGGCATTTTCAATTTATAGTTGCTTAAACAATTCTAAGGGCATGTGTGACAATTTTTTGAAAAGTTAAAAGCTTTTTTTGAATTAAAAAGAACTTTAGAGGAAGATAATTTTTTTAAAAAGCTCTTCTATAATAGTAAAAATAGAAGTACTGTCAAATTAATCTTAATTATTACTCTTTGAAATTTATTCTTTCATGGGCCATTCTACCAAAGCATTTTCATAATAGGCCTTGGGCTTTCTGTACAGCCCATGATAAGTTTCCAAATAGAGTAGTAATTTTGATTATTGGGCTTCCCCCCAAACGCAGTTAATGCCCAAACAGGATTTTTAGGCCTCCACTTAAATTTAGTGGGAGTTTTAAAAGAAAGAAAGACGTAACATCCTTATCTCCAAAAATCACATTTGATGGAAAAGATAGAAAAATCATAAAAAGCAATAAATATGAAAGTACTACTTCCACTACGATATATACAAAAATGTCTTAGATGTATAAGTAGTCAAAAGTAAATTTGCACTTCATGAAGTTATCGTGCTCGATCGTGTAAAGATGGAAGATGGTGCTTATAGTCGTATAAGCCGAACTATAGTTGGTCTACAATGTGTCTCTGCTCAAAGATGATCCACTTTAATTCTTGGTGGGTCAGAACGTACCTAGGCTTCGGCTTCAAGTGGGTCTTCTTTACATTGGTCCGATCATCTGCTCGACCATAACATTGAATCATTTGGGTAAAATGTAGGACATTAAAGATTTTAAAATTTTATTTTTAAGCAACTTCTTATTTTCAAAATGTTATGATAACTTTTTTTTCTTAATTAAAGTGAAAACATCGCTTATTTCATGTCTAACGAGTGATTATAAGTGGTTGAGGATAGTTTCTAAGAGAACTTCAAAATAAAAACTGTCCATAAATGTCAACAAATGAAGGTCAAATGCTTTATATGTAATTGTACACACTTTTTTTATGAGAGAGAGATGGAAAAATGACATGTCCCATCCCAAAAATCAGGATGAGAATGGACAACATAATCTCTGTCCAAAGAATTTTTGTAATTGTACCATTTGAATTGACAATTCCGATTGACAACGTACTCACAAGAGGGAGGGGAAGTTATTCACGATTTTTTTATTCATCGTGAGCCCGCTCCCATGAGTGTGATTGTTACCCCAATTATACATATAGCATTATTGTTGCCCAGAATCCATTCCAACTTTTTTATTTAAATTA
>NW_019245481.1:0-1501 GCF_002742605.1 Olea europaea var. sylvestris
ATTTTTCAAAAAATACTATTCCAACAATCTAAATTTGAAAAGAATGGGAGCCAAACAGGATTAAATTTTTTGCAAAAATTTCAAAGTCTCTGTAACTAAAGTCAATTCATACTTATCTAGCTTAGGCTACCAGATCATCTTCTTGGACCCTTCTTTATCAAGATTTATATCCAAAGTTAAACTGGAAAAATATTTAAATCCTTTTATTGTCTCATTTCATGTGATTTTAGGTTTCCTCATTTTAGGCGTTTCGCTAGTAGTAGTTCCTTCAACTTACCTAATCATTGCATCTAAAGGCATTGAATCAATTTGTCAACGACACAATTCAATTCTTTAAAATCGCAATCTCCAGTTATTCCCATGACTATGAATAATGGAGGTTAGGTTCTCGTAACCTCTGATTTCTGTTGCCTCTCTGCAACTACTTCTACATTGGCTTAATTTATGATCAATATATTCAATCGTATTCCAACTATGAGTCCTCATATTTCTAAATGATCTTTTACCACTAGAGTTTACAAATGATTTATTTGTAGTCTCCACTGAAGACAATAAAATTTCAGAGCAGCTTGCACGTAGAACCTCATTTTGTACACCCTCAGTTAATTTATCCATAATCAAAACAGTCAGACATGGATTCAAAGTTGACCCTTGAACAACACTGTGATAATCTGAAAGTAGTTCTCAATGTATTCATAGCCTTTTGGTTCATATCCGTGGTAATGAATATAGCCAGTGTTCTCTCATTTCTTTTCTAAAACCCACCAGTAACACGGTTTTTTTTTTTTTTTAAATGCTTTGTGATACAAATTTTCCAGTAAAGCTATTCACAATTAGTTGTGATCCCCGTCTAGATGGTATCGGGCCCGAAATTCATTGTCCAATGTAGTTGTGATGTATTTTAATGCATTGGACAATGAATTAATGCACAAGTAATGATGAATAACATTATTGAATTTTCTCGATTATCGAAAGTCTAATGATTCTTTCTTTTCTCACTGTATCTTAGATATAAATAATCTTCCTGAGTTCTTGTTTCTGTTTCCGAGTTTAGGCGTCCTGGAGGAGAACAGATTTATGGAATTTTTGATTACCAGCTCCCTTCTGCCTTAAGGAAGCTTCCATTTGATCATTATCTCTCAATACAAAATGTTCGAAAGGTGGTCCACCAGGCAGATGGATACCAACCTCATCTGATAGCACCAGAGCAAGGTTATCGACGCCTCATTGATGGTGCCCTTAGTTATTTCAGAGGTCCGTCCGAAGCTTCAGCAGATGCGGTAAGGGCGTATATCATCCACGTAACCTAGCCGCTAATCCCATTGAGTACTTTGTTTCATAAATTGCAAGTGTTCTTAAGGATCTCTTGTTTTATGCTTTTCAAGTATGACATCATTGAAGATTTAGAGTTGAGATCAACGAAATAATGATTGTTTCATAAATTGCAAGTGTTCTTAAGGATCTCTTCTTTCAGTTTTTGTGCCGCAATTGAAAAAAAAAA
>NW_019245482.1:0-1501 GCF_002742605.1 Olea europaea var. sylvestris
AAAAAAAAGATGTGTACAACTACATGTTCAAACGCATTGCATCTTAATTCCTCATTTGAGTATGGCAATTCCATGAACTCAACCATGGATCTAGTTGATCAAGAACTTTCATTCTATAAACTAAATGAGTATAAACTGGATTAACATGAAAAAATGGTTGACACGAGCGTTTATTAGTTTGACCAACTCACAAGATGGCCAAGATGGTCAATTAGAACACGTCTTCGTTAAGAAAAAAACTATCAAGTAAACTTAGTTTGTTTTTGTTGGAGTATATCGAATAAGTTGCCTTGATGATTTCACTTGGATTTATTGTGGACTTTTAAGAAGATCTTTAGATGCTAATGTAAAATTTTGGTCAATCTAGACGAGTATTGAACATCTTTTCTTAAAGCAAAAACTTTGACAGATCGAAATATATTATAGCCCTCCTCATTATAGTATAGTAACTCCAAACTCTAGTAACTTGACTTAATGGCTGACTTGAGCTAGTATCAATTTGACCAACTCAACATATGGCCAAGATGGCCAACTCAGAAACACATGATGATCTGTTCCAAGAAGATTAAACTGGTATTTTGCTCTACAGAACAGGTCTTGTAAACCAAAAAGTTAAAAAATGTACATCTTCCACCCTTTAAAAAGTGAAATATAAAATCTAGTATAAGATTCATATTTTTCTATTGATGGGTACAAATTAGATCAAAAACAATTCTTGATCTTCATATCAATTCAACTCCTACTTCACTTGAATTGCCAGTTTGAGTTTCATTAACCCTTGTTCTACAGATTGGACAAGCAGCAGTCTTTAGAAGCCATGCATCTATGCATTGAACATGAAAAGTATGATGGCAAATTGGCAGCATCCTGCACTTTTCACCTCCCTTTGAAATTCTCCAAACACACAGCACATTCTACTGTTCTATTCTCTTTCTCCTCCACCTCATAATCAAAATATGGAAGCTCTTTTATGTCGTCAGAAGACATGCTCTGGATTTGACTGGTTCGACTCGCAATAGAAGTCCCACCATTGACATTGCTTGTCATTAGGATTCGACCAACAGAGGTCACATCATTGACGTTGTTCATCCTAAAAGACTTCCAAACAAAATAAAGATAAATCGCGACCAAGATTGATGTAACTACAAGTATTAGAATTGCAGAAACTATAATTAGGATGTCCTCACGTCCATGGTTAGATAGACTCTTTTAAATGTTCATATGTTGGTTTAGAAAGCGGAAAAAAGTAAAGTCTAAACGCTTATGGTGCAAAAAGGAAATCCATTTCAGTAAAACTGAGCTCAATGTTTTGTGGAGTATTTTTTGTGTATATTGTTGGAATAGTTCCATATGTGGGCCTCACATTCCATTACAAATTTTACTGGTTAAATGTATGGCTCATAATGATATTTGTGTTTGGGCCAAATTTATTAAGTGATCAATTGGGCCGTTTTACACCTTACGGGTTGTAATTAATTTGATGTGGTAATTTTAAGTATGT
>NW_019245483.1:0-1501 GCF_002742605.1 Olea europaea var. sylvestris
AACTTTTGCACACGGTGTCCGTTTTGGGCCCATAAGAACTTTTTGGAAATGTAACGACCGTTTTGGATTGAACTCACCACTTTTTCGTGACGTACGAGGGATTTTGGCCATTTTTTGAAATAATGAGCACTTGCATATTTAGAATGGTTGGAGAGTCGGCGGAAGAAGAATTGAGCGTAACTTTGGTACACGGTGTCCGTTTTGGGCCCATAAGAACTTTTTGGAAATCTAGCGACCGTTTTGGATTTAAATCACCACATCCTCATGACGTACGAGGGATTTTGGCCATTTTTCGAAAGAATGAGCACTTGCATATTTAGAACGGTTGGAGAGTCAGCGGACGAAGAATTGAGCGTAACTTTGGCGCACGGTGTCCGTTTTGGGCCCACAAGAACTTTTTGGAAATGTATCGACCGTTTTGGATTGAACTCACCACTACGCCGTGACGTATGGGGGAGTTAAGCCATTTTTCGAAGGAATGAGCGCTTGTATATTGAGAACGCTTGGAGAGTCAGCGGACGAAGAATTGAGCGTAACTTTGGCGCACGGTGTCCGTTTTGGGCCCACAAGAACTTTTTGGAAATGTATCGACCGTTTTGGATTGAACTCACCACTACGCCGTGACGTATGGGGGAGTTAAGCCATTTTTCGAAGGAATGAGCGCTTGTATATTGAGAACGCTTGGAGAGTCAGCGGACGAAGAATTGAGCGTAACTTTGGCGCACGGTGTCCGTTTTGGGCCCACAAGAACTTTTTGGAAATGTATCGACCGTTTTGGATTGAACTCACCACTTCGTCGTGACATACGAGGGATTTTAGCCATTTTTCGAAAGAATGAGCACTTGTATATTTAGAACGGTTGGAGAGTCGGCGGACGAAGAATTGAGCGTGACTTTTGCACACGGTGTCCGTTTTGGGCCCATTAGAACTTTTTGGAAATGTAGCGACCGTTTTGGATTGAACTCACCACTACACCATGACGTATGGGAGAGTTAAGCCATTTTTCGAAGGAATGAGCGCTTGTATGTTGAGAACCCTTGGAGAGTCGGCAGACGAAGAATTGAGCGTAACTTTTGCACACGGTGTCCGTTTTGGGCCATAAGAACTTTTTGGAAATGTAACGACCCTTTTGGATTGAACTCACCACTTCGTCGTGTCGTACGGGGGAGTTCAACCATTTTTCAAAACAATGAACACTTGCATATTTGGAAAGCTTGGATTGTCGGCGTACGAAGAATTGAGCGTAACTTTTGCACACGGTGTCCGTTTTGGGCCCATAAGAACTTTTTGGAAATGTAGCGACCGTTTTGGATTGAACTCACCACTTCGTCGTGATGCATGGGGGAGTTAAGCCATTTTTTGAAGGAATGAGTGCTAGTATATTGAGAACGCTTGGAGAGTTAGCGGACGAACAATTAAGCGTAACTTTTGCACACGGTATTCGTTTTGGGCCCATAAGAACTTTTTGGAAATGTAGCGACCGTTTTGGATTGAACTCACC
>NW_019245484.1:0-1500 GCF_002742605.1 Olea europaea var. sylvestris
TCAACCTGTCAAATTTAAGCCAAATCCGACACAGTCGAGAAAAATGACGAAATTGCCCCCGGCGCGGTCTCTGTTTCCGATCATGCCGTTAAATTTTGATCAATTTCGACACAGTCGAGAAAAATGACGAAATTGCCCCCGGTACGGTTTTTGTTCCCGATCAACCAGTCAAATTTGAGCCAATTCCGACGCAGTCGCGAAAAATGACGAAATTGCCCCCGGCGTGGTTTTTGTTCCCGATCAACCTGTCAAATTTTAGCCAATTCCGACACAGTCGAGAAAAATGACGAAATTCCCCCGGCGCGATTTTTGTTCCCGATTAGCCAATTTCGACGCAGTCTAGAAAAATTACGAAATTGCCCCCGGCGCGATTTTTTTCCCAACAACCCTGCAAATTTGAGCCAATTCCGACGCAGTCGCGAAAAATGACGAAATTGCCCACGGCGCGATTTTTGTTCCCGATCAACCTGTCAAATTTGAGCCAATTCCGACGTAGTCACGAAAAATGACGAAATTGCCCTCGGCGCGATTTTTGTCCCCGATCAACCTGTCGAATTTTAGCCAATTCCGACACAGTCGCGAAAATGACGAAATTGCCCCCGGCGCGATTTTTGTCCCCGATCAACCTGTCGAATTTTAGCCAATTCCGACACAGTCGCGAAAATGACGAAATTGCCCCCGGCGCGATTTTTGTCCCCGATCAACCTGTCGAATTTTAGCCAATTCCGACACAGTCGCGAAAAATGACGAAATTGCCCCTAGCGCAGTTTTTGTTCCCGATGAACCCGTCCAATTTTAGTCAATTCCGACACAGTCGCGAAAAATGACGAACTTGCCCCCGGCGCGATTTTTGTTCCAGATCAACCTGTCAAATTTTAGACAATTCCGACACAGTCGAGAAAAATGACGAAATTGCCCCCGGCGCGGTTTTTGTTACCGATCATCATGTCAAATTTTAGCCAATTCCGACACAGTCGCGAAAAATGACGAAACTGCCCCCGGCGCAGTTTTTGTTTCCGATCAACCAGTCAAATTTTAGCCAATTTTGACACAGTCGAGAAAAATGACGAAATTGCCCCCGGCACGGTTTCTGTTTCCGATAAACCTGTCAAATTTTAGCCAATTCCGACACAGTCGAGAAAAATGACGAAATTGCCCCCTGCGCGGTTTTATTCCCGATCAACCTGTCAAATTTTAGCCAATTCCGACACAGTCGAGAAAAATGACGAAATTGCCTCCGGCGCGATTTTTGTTTCCGATCAACCTGTAAAATTTGAGCCAATTCTGACGCAGTCGCGAAAAATGACGAAATTGCCCCAGGCGCAGTTTTTGTTTCCTGTCAACCTATCAAATTTTAGCTAATTGCGACACAGTCGAGAAAAGTGACAAATTGCCCCCGGCGCGGTTTTTGTTCCCTATCAACCTGTCAAATTTTGGCCAATTCCGACGCATTCTCGAAAAATGACGAAATTGCCCCCGGCGCAGTTTTTGTTTCCGGTC
>NW_019245485.1:0-5809 GCF_002742605.1 Olea europaea var. sylvestris
CGAAATAGTAAAACATTTCAAAGGAATTATTCTAACCAAATCACATTATGCAAAAAAAGTGATTAAGAAGTTTAACCAATACATCTTATTCCCGCTAATTCACCTTATGACGCAAGCCGTCATTTGAGAAAATATTCAGGTCCTAGTATTTCCGCTTTAGAATATGCTAGAGTGATTGGTAGTCTGATGTATCTCATGAACTGAACAAGACCTGAGATTTCATATGCGGTCGATAGACTTAGCAGGTATACTAGTAATTCTAATAGTGAACATTGTGATGCTCTTATTCGAGTCTTGAGGTATTTGAAATACACTCTAGACTGGGGAATACGTTATACTAAATTCCCTGCTGTACTTGTGGAATATTATGATGCTAATAGGATTTTCAATATCAATGAAAGTAAATCTACAAGTGGATATGTATTTACATTAGCAGGCGGTGCTGCATCCTGGAAATCCACAAAGTAAACCCGCATTGCAAGATCTACTATGGAATTTGAGTTCATAGCTTAAAATAAGGAAGGTGAGGAGGCTGAATGGTTAATGAATTTTCTATGGATGTTCCTTTGTGGCCAAAACCATTTACAGCTATTTCAGTCCATTGTGACACTCTAGCAACTATTTCAAGATCTTAAAATTCATCCTACAGTGGAAAGTCCAGACATATTTGTAGGAGGCACAATACTGTGTGTCAGCTGCTTAAGGATGGAGTTATAGCTATTGACTACGTGGAGTCAAGTGATAATATTGCTGACCTATTAACCAAAGGATTAGCTAGAGAGCTAGTTCTGAAAAAATCAAAGGAGATGGGCTAAAGCCTATTACAAACTAGATCACCTATGACGGAAATCCAACCTTGTGATTGGAGATCCCATGGTCAAGGTTTAATGGGAAACAAAGTTATTGGAGTGGTCTGTGGGGGTACTACATTAGATTTATTCTAAACCCCTCCTTATGATGAGTAGTACCAACTGTATTGATTAGAGGATGAGCTAATGTTCTTAATGCTTACTATAGCTGATATTCAGTGTGGTGTTTAGATATAGTGTACCCTTGATAGAAGTACTTATTTGAGTGTGGAAGTGTGGCCACTTCTTATGAGAATTGGGGCTAATTCTTTATAGCACTCAAAGAAATCGGGAAGTTCATGGTCGAAATGAACACAACTACGAAAACTCAATGATTGTTTTAGAAGTCATGTGTGTGTTATATTGTCTCAATTTGCAACTATAATTGTGGAATTCAAGACATAATTCACTCTACAATTAACAAACTCGATAGAATATACAAAGTCAAGGTTCAAGTCGATAGACACCTAAACCTGCATGATTTCTACCGTACTCCAGAGTACTATTTTTATTTATCTTATTTCTTTCATGTGGGGGATTGTTAGATATTTATACTATAAATATAAAATGTGAACGAAATAACCAATTTAGATAAAATGCCCAAGTTGTGAAAAATGTGACATTTGTATGGGAGATCGGGGGTTCGGGTCACTTCCCACACAATAATTAAAACGTCTTTGATTTGGGCATTGGGCTTCCTTAACTAAAATAATTATTTATTTATTTATTTATTTATTTTTGAAATTATTTAATGGGTCAAACTAATTAGTATAATATGACCGTTGTTTAACAACCCATTATCCACTAGTCAGTAAATTTTGCAAATATTTCTGAATCATGGTAGAGGTGTTCGGATCCATTCTGCCTATATATATACATACTCATCTCGTTTGCCAAAAATACACATTAAAAACAAAATCAGCAAAAGCGATATTATAGTTTCTCGTACTCTAAAATCTTATACTTGAATTTTTTAATATTTTCTGGAGTACACTCGAGAGTTATGGAAAACTATTTGTGATTGCTATACAAGTAGTTTGTGATCGTTGTATTCTTGGAGTGATTGTCCACAGAGGTCGAAATAGTTATTGACGGACAGTTTCACTTTAGAACGTCATACTGTCACGAGACTTGATTATGGGAGATCGGGGGTTCGGGTCACTTCCCACACAATAATTAAAACGTCTTTGATTTGGGCATTGGGCTTCCTTAACTAAAATAATTATTTATTTATTTATTTATTTATTTATTTTTGAAATTATTTAATGGGTCAAACTAATTAGTATAATATGACCGTTGTTTAACAACCCATTATCCACTAGTCAGTAAATTTTGCAAATATTTCTGAATCATGGTAGAGGTGTTCGGATCCATTCTGCCTATATATATACATACTCATCTAGTTTGCCAAAAATACACATTAAAAACAAAATCAGCAAAAGCGATATTATAGTTTCTCGTACTCTAAAATCTTATACTTGAATTTTTAAATATTTTCTGGAGTACACTCGAGAGTTATGGAAAACTATTTGTGATTGCTATACAAGTGGTTTGTGATCGTTGTATCCTTGGAGTGATTGTCCACAGAGGTCGAAATAGTTATTGACGGACAGTTTCACTTTAGAACGTCATACTGTCACGAGACTTGATTAGTCGATAAGTTTTATTTCTATACTTTACTGTTTTGCAAGTTACTGCAACTAATTATTTTTCCAACAATTCGTACTCTTTTTATTTCAAACATCTCAATTTACGAATCAACAAAATCTCTTGTTTTTCTAACTACGACTTTTTCCTTTTAAACTTGTTAGTTTTGATGTTCAAAGTTAGTTCAAGAGGGAAATATTTGAATTGAATGTCAATTCTTTATGTAATGGGTGTATTTATATATTTCCTTTCAAGAATTAAGTGTAATTTTGTTATTTTAAGAGAGACGATGGCTGGCCTACTTTTATTTGCTAACTCAGAAGTGATTATGTTGTCTCATTTTATTCATTAACTTAACGTATAAACCATGAAATCACGCAGCAAGTATTTTCCTTGCATTCTAACATTAGTAGTTCTATGCTAACCCGAATGGGGATAGGCTTGTCCACTAGGTGCAAACCTTTTTAAATCCTTTGTATATGATTTTCACATCGGGCAAGGATATCAACAATCTTTATCTTAATAAGAAAAACCCAATGCCAAAGGGAAGACACTATCAATAATAATAACATGTTTCACTAGATGTCCAGGGTCAACAGACCCCCGACAAATAGTGGGACGTCTTTGGCCATGGCCCTAGGCATATAAACAATGGGATATTTGCATAGATATCTTTATATTATCAATTATCAGAAGAATTTGTCACTTTTTGAAAAGGTGTTCAAAAATGTTTTATTTTGGGTGCAAAATGTCCACAATATCCTTGTAATTACCTTTTTGGGTGCATTTATTGTTAATTGACATTGTAATTTCATAGTTGACGTGTGAGAAATCATATGAGTAATTGTGATATATATTGTGTAATAGATTTGTTAACAATGAAAAAAATTCCTAACCTTTTGCTATGTAGATGAGGGATAATTTGTTTCAAAAAACACAAATTGTTTTGAGTGTGCTCTATTGTAAACACAAGAATGAAGTAATCTTTGATTCATCTCCAAGCTTTAAAGTTAGTATTTATAAATTGTTTAAAGTTTTTACTTTACGACTTACTACTATGAAATTATTAAATACAACATTTACATATTTATTTGTAATTTTTTATTCGTTCATTTGGATTGCTTTGCAAATTTCTTAGAATGATAATATCCTCTATAACATCTTTGTTTAAGATTCTCTCTTTAATGAAGCTTATGTAAGTTATTTGTGAAGATTTTATCATTTGGGTGGCCAATCACAGCCATTGATTGATTTATCTCAGTTGCCAACCATCTAGTTTGATTGTTAAACTGCCGGCCTAGACTGTGAAAATCGACAGTTAAAATGTCAATATCGATAGTTTGTAGATGTTGAGAAAGACAATTTAACTGTCGATCTTACTGTTTGCTACTGTTTTGTAATATCTATTCGTAGTTGCTATTTGCATGGTATTAAAGTTTGATATATTAATGTGCTAAATGCTTATAATTGGTATCTCAAATTTTCAGGTATAAGTACTAATCTGAGATTATCGTCTTGCGTAAGGGACAATTTATCCACGTAGATGATGAATAAAGTGACAGGGAAACAAGACTACTTCAATTGTAGTTTCAAGTAATATCACCCTACCACAGTTGATGGAGAAACTATATATTCATGATCCATGCACCAAAATCACATTAAAGTTCAAAGTCTCGAACATGAATATACCTTCAGACGAAATACGAGAGATGAAGACTTGAATTGGTACATATGCATTCATAAGGAAATGACTCTTTGTGTTAGTTTTTCGAAAATTGATAATCCAACAGTTAACACAACCGAGATATGTTGGCTTCCAAGCACCTTCTTTTGTTGCAGAGATAGATTACGAAAACTTATAATGTCGTGTACCAGGATTGTTCAACAGCAAAACATGTCGTGTTGACTATCTTTACTGATTTCGATTCTATTTTGTCTGTTGCAATGACAATGGCACATTGTTCATGTTCGATTTTAATTTGGATTATATTATCGTTGAATATTTATTTTTGAGACAAAACACAATTACACTGCACTTCAGAAAGCACTATATATGAAAGAGTACATTTATGTGAACTGTCGTTCTTGACAGATGAGTTATGATTTTCTCAACAGGTTGTCGTTTGTGTGTACTACACTCGACCAACCTCAAGCAAAATAACGATTCAAATGCACAAAATAGAAATTAATAACAATGACATACTAAAGAAAAGATAATTCGAACGTACAATAACAGACACATTCTTTCCCAACTTCAAGCACCTTCGACATTAGTGATTTCACTTCCATTAACATCTTCATCATCCTCGGAACTAATTACAATGACATCAGGTGGTGAGAAGTTCAAAAAGTACTCTTCATCACCTGACTCTTCTTCGTATGACAGCATATAGTTGAACACACTATGATGTTCCTCATTGAGTAGCAAATAGGTTGGGCTTGATACATTGCTCAAGCTTGTGAAAGGAATTGGTGATATGATTCTCCTTCCCGTGGAAAATGAAATAGGGCGTAATCTGAAGTATAGAACTATACAAAAATACTATCACTGCCCACATGCTCGACATGACACTGTGGATGGACCATATTCAAGGAAAGATGCCTTATCTAAGTTTCAAAAAATCATATCATTAACATTAAAGAATGTACTTCATGATGTCGATAAGTCATTAAATTAAGTAAATAAAGATCCCATGGTTACATTTATTAAATTTCATTTGGTAGAAAAAAAGTACTAAATTGATTTTATCCATATATCCTTAATAGTTGTCTATGTTTCATTTTTTTTTAAGATTTCAGTCTGTTGTAAATTTCTTGATAAATTTCTTAGTGAATTTCTCTAATATAGTTTCGATGTACTTCAGATTACTGTGCTAGAAAATGTGCATTGTAATAGTTTCTCTTCCAAAAAAAAAAAAAAATTCGAAATTCACATTCAAACATCTATAATAAGAAAAAATAACAAAGTCCAGTTGATGATTATATGTCGTACATTTAATTCATAACAAAAGTAGAAGTATAGTTGAACTACATTTGATCTATGAACACAACTGTCGATAAAAAAGTATTAAATGTCGAGAATTTCAGAAAATAAATGTCGAAAACAACAATTTATCTCGACAGATGATTCCACAACTGTTGAGATTGAAAAAAAAAAAAAAAGCACAAATGTTTCTCATTTTTTATAGAAGGCAGATAGAAGTAGTTTTATCCTAATTAAGACATCTTACCATTTCTTAACAGAAACTCCTATTCATTTCTTTTCATAAAATTGGACAAATAATTCTACGAAACACTTATTTACCCATTCTTCC
>NW_019245485.1:10943-16916 GCF_002742605.1 Olea europaea var. sylvestris
CAGATTCTATATTTTGGAAGGAAGCTGTAAATAGTGAATATGACTCAATTATATCTAATAATACTTGGAGCTAGTAGACTTACCTCAAGGATGTAAGATAATTGGGTGTAGATAGTTGTTTAAGAAAAAGCTTAAACATGATGGTTCAATCGATAAGTTTAAAGCAAGACTTGTAGTCAAAGGCTATAGACAGAAAAAAAGGAGTTAACTTCTTTGATACTTATTCACCCATTACTAGGATTACCTCTATTAGGATGTTAATTGCAATTGCTTCATTGCATGATCTTTTTATACATCAAATGGATGTCCAAACTGTATTTTTTAATGGTAACTTAGAATAAGAGATTTATATGGACCAACCTTAGGGATTTGTTATAGATGGCCTTGAGGATAAAGTATGTATACTTAAAAAATTCCTTTATGGCCTTAAACAAGCTCCTAAGCAATGACACGAAAATTTGATACGAATTTGACAGCAAGTGGTTATGTGATAAGTGAAGCAGATAAATGCATATATAGTAAATTTGAAAATAATTGTGATGTGATAATTTGCTTATATGTTGATGATATGCTGATTATGGAACTAATTTAGATGTGGTTAATAAGACTAAACAATTTTTGAACAAGCACTTCGAAATGAAATATTTGGCTGTTGCTAATATCATTCTAATAATCGAAATAGTAAAACATTTCAAAGGAATTATTCTAACCAAATCACATTATGCAAAAAAAGTGATTAAGAAGTTTAACCAATACATCTTATTCCCGCTAATTCACCTTATGACGCAAGCCGTCATTTGAGAAAATATTCAGGTCCTAGTATTTCCGCTTTAGAATATGCTAGAGTGATTGGTAGTCTGATGTATCTCATGAACTGAACAAGACCTGAGATTTCATATGCGGTCGATAGACTTAGCAGGTATACTAGTAATTCTAATAGTGAACATTGTGATGCTCTTATTCGAGTCTTGAGGTATTTGAAATACACTCTAGACTGGGGAATACGTTATACTAAATTCCCTGCTGTACTTGTGGAATATTATGATGCTAATAGGATTTTCAATATCAATGAAAGTAAATCTACAAGTGGATATGTATTTACATTAGCAGGCGGTGCTGCATCCTGGAAATCCACAAAGTAAACCCGCATTGCAAGATCTACTATGGAATTTGAGTTCATAGCTTAAAATAAGGAAGGTGAGGAGGCTGAATGGTTAATGAATTTTCTATGGATGTTCCTTTGTGGCCAAAACCATTTACAGCTATTTCAGTCCATTGTGACACTCTAGCAACTATTTCAAGATCTTAAAATTCATCCTACAGTGGAAAGTCCAGACATATTTGTAGGAGGCACAATACTGTGTGTCAGCTGCTTAAGGATGGAGTTATAGCTATTGACTACGTGGAGTCAAGTGATAATATTGCCGACCTATTAACCAAAGGATTAGCTAGAGAGCTAGTTCTGAAAAAGTCAAAGGAGATGGGCTAAAGCCTATTACAAACTAGATCACCTATGACGGAAATCCAACCTTGTGATTGGAGATCCCATGGTCAAGGTTTAATGGGAAACAAAGTTATTGGAGTGGTCTGTGGGGGTACTACATTAGATTTATTCTAAACCCCTCCTTATGATGAGTAGTACCAACTGTATTGATTAGAGGATGAGCTAATGTTCTTAATGCTTACTATAGCTGATATTCAGTGTGGTGTTTAGATATAGTGTACCCTTGATAGAAGTACTTATTTGAGTGTGGAAGTGTGGCCACTTCTTATGAGAATTGGGGCTAATTCTTTATAGCACTCAAAGAAATCGGGAAGTTCATGGTCGAAATGAACACAACTACGAAAACTCAATGATTGTTTTAGAAGTCATGTGTGTGTTATATTGTCTCAATTTGCAACTATAATTGTGGAGTTCAAGACATAATTCACTCTACAATTAACAAACTCGATAGAATATACAAAGTCAAGGTTCAAGTCGATAGACACCTAAACCTGCATGATTTCTACCGTACTCCAGAGTACTATTTTTATTTATCTTATTTCTTTCATGTGGGGGATTGTTAGATATTTATACTATAAATATAAAATGTGAACGAAATAACCAATTTAGATAAAATGCCCAAGTTGTGAAAAATGTGACATTTGTATGGGAGATCGGGGGTTCGGGTCACTTCCCACACAATAATTAAAACGTCTTTGATTTGGGCATTGGGCTTCCTTAACTAAAATAATTATTTATTTATTTATTTATTTATTTATTTTTGAAATTATTTAATGGGTCAAACTAATTAGTATAATATGACCGTTGTTTAACAACCCATTATCCACTAGTCAGTAAATTTTGCAAATATTTCTGAATCATGGTAGAGGTGTTCGGATCCATTCTGCCTATATATATACATACTCATCTAGTTTGCCAAAAATACACATTAAAAACAAAATCAGCAAAAGCGATATTATAGTTTCTCGTACTCTAAAATCTTATACTTGAATTTTTAAATATTTTCTGGAGTACACTCGAGAGTTATGGAAAACTATTTGTGATTGCTATACAAGTGGTTTGTGATCGTTGTATCCTTGGAGTGATTGTCCACAGAGGTCGAAATAGTTATTGACGGACAGTTTCACTTTAGAACGTCATACTGTCACGAGACTTGATTAGTCGATAAGTTTTATTTCTATACTTTACTGTTTTGCAAGTTACTGCAACTAATTATTTTTCCAACAATTCGTACTCTTTTTATTTCAAACATCTCAATTTACGAATCAACAAAATCTCTTGTTTTTCTAACTACGACTTTTTGCTTTTAAACTTGTTAGTTTTGATATTCAAAGTTAGTTCAAGAGGGAAATATTTGAATTGAATGTCGATTCTTTATGTAATGGGTGTATTTATATATTTCCTTTCAAGAATTAAGTGTAATTTTGTTATTTTAAGAGAGATGATGGCTGGCCTACTTTTATCTGCTAACTCAGAAGTGATTCTGTTGTCTCATTTTATTCATTAACTTAACGTATAAACCATGAAATCACGCAGCAAGTATTTTCCTTGCATTCTAACATTAGTAGTTCTATGCTAGCCCGAATGGGGATAGGCTTGTCCACTAGGTGCAAACCTTTTTAAATCCTTTGTATATGATTTTCACATCGGGCAAGGATATCAACAATCTTTATCTTAATAAGAAAAACCGAATGCCAAAGGGAAGACACTATCAATAATAATAACATGTTTCACTAGATGTCGAGGGTCAACAGACCCCTGACAAATAGTGGGACGTCTTTGGCCATGGCCCTAGGCATATAAACAATGGGATATTTGCATAGATATCTTTATATTATCAATTATCAAAAAAATTTGTCACTTTTTGAAAAGGTGTTCAACAATGTTTTATTTTGGGTGCAAAATGTCCACAATATCCTTGCAATTACCTTTTCAGGTGCATTTATTGTTAATTAACATTGTAATTTCATAGTTGACGTGTGAGAAATCATATGAGTAATTGTGATATATATTGTGTAATAGATTTGTTAACAATGAAAAAAATTCCTAACCTTTTGCTATGTAGATGAGGGATAATTTGTTTCAAAAAACACAAATTGTTTTGAGTGTGCTCTATTGTAAACACAAGAATGAAGTAATCTTTGATTCATCTTCAAGCTTTAAAGTTAGTATTTATAAATTGTTTAAAGTTTTTACTTTACGACTTACTACTATGAAATTATTAAATACAACATTTACATATTTATTTGTAATTTTTTATTCGTTCATTTGGATTGCTTTGCAAATTTCTTAGAATGATAATATCATCTATAACATCTTTGTTTAAGATTCTCTCTTTAATGAAGCTTATGTAAGTTATTTGTGAAGATTTTATCATTTGGGTGGCCAATCACAGCCATTGATTGATTTATCTCAGTTGCCAACCATCTAGTTTGATTGTTAAACTGCCGGCCTAGACTGTGAAAATCGACAGTTAAAATGTCAATATCGATAGTTTGTAGATGTTGAGAAAGACAATTTAACTGTCGATCTTACTGTTTGCTACTGTTTTGTAATATCTATTCGTAGTTGCTATTTGCATGGTATTAAAGTTTGATATATTAATGTGCTAAATGCTTATAATTGGTATCTCAAATTTTCAGGTATAAGTACTAATCTGAGATTATCGTCTTGCGTAAGGGACAATTTATCCACGTAGATGATGAATAAAGTGACAGGGAAACAAGACTACTTCAATTGTAGTTTCAAGTAATATCACCCTACCACAGTTGATGGAGAAACTATATATTCATGATCCATGCACCAAAATCACATTAAAGTTCAAAGTCTCGAACATGAATATACCTTGAGACGAAATACGAGAGATGAAGACTTGAATTGGTACATATGCATTCATAAGGAAATGACTCTTTGTGTTAGTTTTTCGAAAATTGATAATCCAACAGTTAACACAACCGAGATATGTTGGCTTCCAAGCACCTTCTTTTGTTGCAGAGATAGATTACGAAAACTTATAATGTCGTGTACCAGGATTGTTCAACAGCAAAACATGTCGTGTTGACTATCTTTACTGATTTCGATTCTATTTTGTCTGTTGCAATGACAATGGCACATTGTTCATGTTCGATTTTAATTTGGATTATATTATCGTTGAATATTTATTTTTGAGACAAAACACAATTACACTGCACTTCAGAAAGCACTATATATGAAAGAGTACATTTATGTGAACTGTCGTTCTTGACAGATGAGTTATGATTTTCTCAACAGGTTGTCGTTTGTGTGTACTACACTCGACCAACCTCAAGCAAAATAACGATTCAAATGCACAAAATAGAAATTAATAACAATGACATACTAAAGAAAAGATAATTCGAACGTACAATAACAGACACATTCTTTCCCAACTTCAAGCACCTTCGACATTAGTGATTTCACTTCCATTAACATCTTCATCATCCTCGGAACTAATTACAATGACATCAGGTGGTGAGAAGTTCAAAAAGTACTCTTCATCACCTGACTCTTCTTCGTATGACAGCATATAGTTGAACACACTATGATGTTCCTCATTGAGTAGCAAATAGGTTGGGCTTGATACATTGCTCAAGCTTGTGAAAGGAATTGGTGATATGATTCTCCTTCCCGTGGAAAATGAAATAGGGCGTAATCTGAAGTATAGAACTATACAAAAATACTATCACTGCCCACATGCTCGACATGACACTGTGGATGGACCATATTCAAGGAAAGATGCCTTATCTAAGTTTCAAAAAATCATATCATTAACATTAAAGAATGTACTTCATGATGTCGATAAGTCATTAAATTAAGTAAATAAAGATCCCATGGTTACATTTATTAAATTTCATTTGGTAGAAAAAAAGTACTAAATTGATTTTATCCATATATCCTTAATAGTTGTCTATGTTTCATTTTTTTTTAAGATTTCAGTCTGTTGTAAATTTCTTGATAAATTTCTTAGTGAATTTCTCTAATATAGTTTCGATGTACTTCAGATTACTGTGCTAGAAAATGTGCATTGTAATAGTTTCTCTTCCAAAAAAAAAAAAAAATTCGAAATTCACATTCAAACATCTATAATAAGAAAAAATAACAAAGTCCAGTTGATGATTATATGTCGTACATTTAATTCATAACAAAAGTAGAAGTATAGTTGAACTACATTTGATCTATGAACACAACTGTCGATAAAAAAGTATTAAATGTCGAGAATTTCAGAAAATAAATGTCGAAAACAACAATTTATCTCGACAGATGATTCCACAACTGTTGAGATTGAAAAAAAAAAAAAAAGCACAAATGTTTCTCATTTTTTATAGAAGGCAGATAGAAGTAGTTTTATCCTAATTAAGACATCTTACCATTTCTTAACAGAAACTCCTATTCATTTCTTTTCATAAAATTGGACAAATAATTCTACGAAACACTTATTTACCCATTCTTCC
>NW_019245485.1:20177-26361 GCF_002742605.1 Olea europaea var. sylvestris
TTAGTTTTAGGAGATTAGGGATAAGTGAAAAAAAAATTAATGCAGAAGAAGTTGGACTCAACTCAACCACGTGTCCTCTATTTTTTTTTTATCATTTTTAATTAAAAATAAATTCGGGCATTTTGTAGATTATGCAACGATTTTTTTTTTTAATCGAAACGAAAGTTCATACATAGTTCTTCTAGTTCTAATGGTGCGTCTAGACCCATCCCTACTTCTAGTTGAGCACACGAGTTGTTAAATAACACAAAGAAGTCTCGAGCTCCATTCAATATGGATAATCTTGTATCTGATCCAAGGAAAAGTCCCTTCCGAGTCGTATGATCATAATATTAGAGATGATGTTATGATGGCATACTTACAGAAAGGTCATTGTCAACCACATGGAAATGACTTTTCAAGAAGACCGATGTGAAATGATAATAGGTGTTTTTGGAAAAGAATGATTCTCTGAATTTATTGGTTGGAGTTCTGTATATAGAAAAGGATGTGACTTATTATTTGCATTGCTATTTGTTCAAACCTCATAGAGGAGGGGTCAAGGGGGTGGACATATATTCACTAAACCTGGTTTTAGGTATTGGAAGCACAAAAAGACATTGAAAGATTATGTTGGTCTCTTTGATAGTGCTCATAACGAAGTTTTTGCAAAGTTTACCAACTTGATGAATTAAAAGTAGAGTTTGGCCCACCCAGTTGATACTACATAGGGCTTACATCTATTGACAATTACTCATGTTATTAATATGTTTAATATTATCATAGATTTTCTTGGGAGTATATAAGAAGATGACATAAATTCAGATCAGAAATCAATGGACATGAGATAGATGAGCATTATACAAGATTTTGAGTTTGCGTTCAGTCTCCACATTATGTTTGAAATTCTTGCAATTACAAAAGATCTTTCACAAGCTTTACAAAAAAAGTATCGGGATATTTAGAATGCTATGAGGTTATTGAATTTGTGTAAGTATGCACTGTAGAACATGAGAAACAACGGTTGTGATAATTTGTTGAGTATGGTGATTGAGTTTTGTGTTGGTGGGCATATTTTAGTGGCGAATATGGAGGATATTGTAGTATTGAGAGGTTGACCTAGGCGTGCAGCTCAGCTAATGACTTATTATCATTGCTTTTATGTTGATTTGTATTATCATGTAATAGAATTAATCTTGCAAGAGTTGAATGATCATTTTCCAGAGATAACTACTGAGCTCCTTACTTAAATTTTGTGTTTAAGTCCAAGAGATTCATTTTGCAACTTTTGATAAGGATAAATTGCTACATCTTGCTCTGTTCTATTCTTGGGACTTCAACAGTGAAGAACTTTTTATTACTTAGACCTCAATTTAACAAGTTTTTATACTTGTAAGAGTGGGTGAAGCTTTCTTTAACATCAACACCATATTTTGTGTAGCTCAGAAGTTGGTTGAAACAAAAAGCTCTTGTTCTTCTCCATTGGGTTATAGGCTGCTCACCTTGATTTTGATATTACTTGTGGCAACTGTAAGTGATGAAAGGGTATTCTCTGTTATGAATTTAATCAAGAATGACCTGTGCAACAAAATGAGAGATAATTGGTTGAATGATAATTAAGTGGTTTACAACTTTACGTGGAGAAAGAGATTTTTGGGAAAGTTGAGAATGAGGCAATATTGCAACGTTTTTAAAATATGAGATCCCGTAGTAGACTTATTCATTACTTATTCATATCTATTTATAATTCACGCCATTTATAACAAATATTACACGACTTTGACTTTCAATTTCATTTCATATCCCGCATAAGACCAATTAAAGAATTCGTTAATTTCATAAAACCACTTCCCTTAAAGTTCCCTTTTGGTAAATCACACGAGCCATGTAATAATTAGTGCGTAATCACAGGTTCTACAAGAATGGATTTTTTTCTTCCTTTATATTTCTCTTTTATATTCTACCCCTTTCTTTTTATCTAAAAGTGACGTCTCCATTTATTTTTTTCACAAAAAAGAGCCCGTCTGTCTCCTATTAATGAGAGAAATTATAAAATTTTGAATAGTATTTTTGAAGAATGTGTGGTTAAAATTTAAATAAACTTTATTGGTTTGTGTATAGAATATTTTATTATAACGAAGTGTGTGGTAAAAAATGTTAAAAAGTAAATGGATATAACTTCCTTCAGCATCATATTTGCACAACTTCCTTACAAAGAAAATACGTCACCTTCATCATGTCATCATCAGTTTCCTGCACTTTGCACCTTTTGTTGGTATGCCAAAACCTATAAATACAGTGTGTGGTAAAAAATGTTACTGTAATAAACAATTTAATTTGTTAAAGGATGACAAATAAGAACAAAATTTTATTTACTTGTTAAAACTGTGAATAGCATTTCATGTCTTATTTCATAAGAAATGACATTTTCAAGCGTCTCTATCTGTATTTTTAATTTTCATTTTTGTACCATGCAAAAATCCTTCCATCACACATTTTTGAAAGATCGAGGTATTTCAGATCGAGCTATTCTTTTTCGAAAAGTTTGGAACCTCCACTTCAAATTTCCCTTAAAATAATAATAATTCGTGATTAAAAACATTGATAATCACCCAAATTATAATTTATAACCTCATTTTTTTTTTATTAACGGGGGATTTTTTTTGTTTTACATTATTCAGGCTAACTTTCCATTTGTCTCAATTCATTAGGCTGCCTGTCTACATTTGTCTTTTAAAAAAATGTGACTAAAAAAAATTACAATGTACGAAAAATTCGTTAGTGTATCATTTTTTATTTCTTAGATTAGATGAACAACTACATCTTGTTGAACTATTCGTGCTGTTACTTTTTCAGTTTTCATATCGCAAAAATATAAAAATATATATGTAATAAAGGAATTCAATGACCAATTGAAACAAGAAAAAATTCGACGAACAAAGTCAACGAGGCTATTATCAACCCATTTAATTTGCAACGCACGATCCAAAATGGGTAGAAATGATACATTCAGTGGACTGGTCAATTGTGCGCGCACAAATAGATGGGATACATATAAAAAGCTTGTCTGAACCCCCACTTCATCGTAAGGATGTATTTTGAGATAGTAAATTGATGAAAAAATATGTAATATAGAACATGGAAAAAATTTGAATTCCTGTGTAATGTTATTTTATTGAAGAATGTTTGACTAAAAAGAATAGAATTTGAAAATAATGGGAATCAAATAATAGCAAAATGAGTAAATATTAGGGAAATTGCAATAGCGGACCTAATATTTTACTTTTTTTTTTGCAAATTTAACTCTAACCTTCAATATAAGCTAGCGAACATTCCTAACTTTTAAAAAATTAGAAGTAAAGGTCCAAATAGACTGTTAATTACAATCGGATTCTTTTTGGAAGCTTGAATAGTTGTTTGTAGGATGGAAGTCTTTTATTACAAACATCTCAATTTCACTAGCTTCCATGGATGTCCGCCTAGCAACATACTGCAAGATATACGGTTTCAAAACCAATGAAGGACTTGAACTTATTCATAAAATACAATGAGATCGTGTAAAAGAGTAAGATTTAGGATGCAGGTGGATTTACTTGGCTTAAGCTTCCAACTGACAATGTGGCGCTGCAGTAAAGGTAAGGACGCTGCAGGCTCGGAATTTTCTCCTCATGCAACGAAACAAGCATAAGATTGATATTTAACTGAAACAAGAAGAAACACCTGTAATTTAATAAGAGAAACTCAATAGAAAAGTGCTGAAACTATATGGATGATTTGAAAACCAAACATTTAAGCAGCAACAGGTGATTTTGAATTAGAAAATGGTCTTAGGATCTTTTAGATTTCCGTATATTGAGGGAAAACAAAATGGCCGTTGCATCTTTATCTATTGTTACTCTTTCTTTTATATCAATAAAGATTAAATTAAAACTTGGATTAAGAGAAAAAGATCGTCAAGGTATTACCGCCTCATAATTTTCATCTGAACATCGGAGATGATCAATTAGCTTTCGAAGTCGGCTATTCCTGGCCAGCTTGCCACTGGCCCCATTGAGACTGCCACGACGGGTGTGACTGCGCATGCCACCTTTTCCCCAGGCACGGATCTCTGAACTGCCAACAAGGCCAGCTGAAGCACCCACTAACTCTCTGTTCAGTTCTGAATCATTTTCATCATAACCCGCATCAGTATTGCCTCCTGCTGAAATCTGTGAATCACGAGCACTGACACGTCTTTTGTGACGTTTTGGTTTGATTTCTGTGCTGCGTTCATCAGCAGAAGATGAGTCTTTGCCACCATCATGCCCATTACCATCCACCTCCTCATCAGATCCTTGATGCTCAACAACCCGAGGATTTCTTCGGCCCCTCAAGTTTCTATAAGTGCCCTGTCCCCTAAAAAATTTCAGCGCTGTTGATCTGGCTGACATCCGTTTCTTTCCTAATGCTTCTGATTGTCGTCGCAAAGTCTGAGCAATCGAAGCTTGGATCTGTATAATGAAAGCAAAAAAGAAAAATTAAGCAGGTGAATTTTGGTGGTTGTCAATTCAGAGCTAGAAATGTCAACGAGCTTTCAATTCTATGTTATGATATGCATGCAAACCACCAAAGAATGGCAATGCTAATAATTATAACATCCCCCTTTCTTTATCTCTATTTCTCCTTTCTTAATTTATAAATAGATGGAAATGAGTGGTATATTAGTACTTGTGGGTCCTATGAAATATACGGATGAAAAATGGTTTGACAGTTTATAAACAAATTATAAACTATGGCCAAACATGGGCTAAGTAAAGTAAGGGGTTGTTTGAGCCCCATTTTTTCCCAAAAAAATGCATTTTGTAATAGTGTTACGAAGTCATGTGCGGTTAAAAATAAGAAAAAATTTTGGGTTTTCTTGTAATATTATTTTATTTAAGAATGTGCAATAGAAATGGGGTCAAATCAATATTCAAGAATCCATTTTGATGAGAAAAATGGGGCTCAAACACGGGCTAAATGTGTTTATTTTTAATTTTTTTTTAGTTAAATTCTTTATGGGTTAGTATGGAAACTTCAGGAAACATTTAATAGCTGTTATTTTTTGAGAATTAATTTTATTGCAATATTCACAAGCAACTGATGATTTCTCCTTTTGACATTTATTAGAAATTTACAAATCCCTGTCAGCCAAAAAAGGAGCTAGGAAAATTTTCAGTTGTTTTTAAGGGGATAGGGGAAACAATAAATCATTCACATATCAATTGTGGCACACAGATCAGAAAATAAAGCCCTTATAACATAAATTTAACTGAACTGCATGAGATTAAACTCGAGCATTGGTATCATTTACCTGCTTATTGCGAGCCTTCTCCTCTTCGTGAAAAGCAAATTCCTGCAACAATGAATAGATCAGCGGTTATACAAGGCAAATTAAACTAAAGAATACCAAGACAAGAGTCCAGAAAGTTGTCCACAGATACCTCCTCCTCAAATTTATCAATGTCTGGATATAAAGCAGCAATTAGGGCATCATAGTTTGGATCATCTCTCAAAGAACGACGACTAGCACAATGTGTGCGGCAAGCAGGACATTCATTGTTCCTGCATTGAATTCCACGGACAAAAGTAAATAGCTAGGACTCGTTCAACAATTAGTCGACAAATAAGAAGAACCACTACCCAAGGCGCATGGATTTGTCAATGCACTCTCTACAAAAGCGATGAAGGCATTCCATGACTGTTCTTGTCTTCCTAATAATACCTGTAGTACATAGTTTTACACAGCATTACAACCATAAAACTGATTTGACCAAAAGAGAAAGATGTACTAATAAGAGGGTTTTAATTTTACAGTTCTACTCTCATTTATGTAGTAGAAATATACAGATTCTGCACAGTGCAATAGCCAATAAGAAGATGCAGATTTTCATTTCGATTCTAGACTCTGCAGCATTTCGTTAGCATTTAGCAGATTATTTTTTCAGGTTAAAAAAGTTAGAAGGTCACAGCATTACAACCATAAAACTGATTTGACCAAAAGAGAAAGATGTACTAATAAGAGGGTTTTAATTTTACAGTTCTACTCTCATTTATGTAGTAGAAATATACAGATTCTGCACAGTGCAATAGCCAATAAGAAGATGCAGATTTTCATTTCGATTCTAGACTCTGCAGCATTTCGTTAGCATTTAGCAGATTATTTTTTCAGGTTAAAAAAGTTAGA
>NW_019245485.1:31010-41830 GCF_002742605.1 Olea europaea var. sylvestris
TTAGTTTTAGGAGATTAGGGATAAGTGAAAAAAAAATTAATGCAGAAGAAGTTGGACTCAACTCAACCACGTGTCCTCTATTTTTTTTTTATCATTTTTAATTAAAAATAAATTCGGGCATTTTGTAGATTATGCAACGATTTTTTTTTTTAATCGAAACGAAAGTTCATACATAGTTCTTCTAGTTCTAATGGTGCGTCTAGACCCATCCCTACTTCTAGTTGAGCACACGAGTTGTTAAATAACACAAAGAAGTCTCGAGCTCCATTCAATATGGATAATCTTGTATCTGATCCAAGGAAAAGTCCCTTCCGAGTCGTATGATCATAATATTAGAGATGATGTTATGATGGCATACTTACAGAAAGGTCATTGTCAACCACATGGAAATGACTTTTCAAGAAGACCGATGTGAAATGATAATAGGTGTTTTTGGAAAAGAATGATTCTCTGAATTTATTGGTTGGAGTTCTGTATATAGAAAAGGATGTGACTTATTATTTGCATTGCTATTTGTTCAAACCTCATAGAGGAGGGGTCAAGGGGGTGGACATATATTCACTAAACCTGGTTTTAGGTATTGGAAGCACAAAAAGACATTGAAAGATTATGTTGGTCTCTTTGATAGTGCTCATAACGAAGTTTTTGCAAAGTTTACCAACTTGATGAATTAAAAGTAGAGTTTGGCCCACCCAGTTGATACTACATAGGGCTTACATCTATTGACAATTACTCATGTTATTAATATGTTTAATATTATCATAGATTTTCTTGGGAGTATATAAGAAGATGACATAAATTCAGATCAGAAATCAATGGACATGAGATAGATGAGCATTATACAAGATTTTGAGTTTGCGTTCAGTCTCCACATTATGTTTGAAATTCTTGCAATTACAAAAGATCTTTCACAAGCTTTACAAAAAAAGTATCGGGATATTTAGAATGCTATGAGGTTATTGAATTTGTGTAAGTATGCACTGTAGAACATGAGAAACAACGGTTGTGATAATTTGTTGAGTATGGTGATTGAGTTTTGTGTTGGTGGGCATATTTTAGTGGCGAATATGGAGGATATTGTAGTATTGAGAGGTTGACCTAGGCGTGCAGCTCAGCTAATGACTTATTATCATTGCTTTTATGTTGATTTGTATTATCATGTAATAGAATTAATCTTGCAGAGTTAAATGATCATTTTCCAGAGATAACTACTGAGCTCCTTACTTAAATTTTGTGTTTAAGTCCAAGAGATTCATTTTGCAACTTTTGATAAGGATAAATTGCTACATCTTGCTCAGTTCTATTCTTGGGACTTCAACAGTGAAGAACTTTTTATTACTTAGACCTCAATTTAACAAGTTTTTATACTTGTAAGAGTGGGTGAAGCTTTCTTTAACATCAACACCATATTTTGTGTAGCTCAGAAGTTGGTTGAAACAAAAAGCTCTTGTTCTTCTCCATTGGGTTATAGGCTGCTCACCTTGATTTTGATATTACTTGTGGCAACTGTAAGTGATGAAAGGGTATTCTCTGTTATGAATTTAATCAAGAGTGACCTGTGCAACAAAATGAGAGATAATTGGTTGAATGATAATTAAGTGGTTTACAACTTTACGTGGAGAAAGAGATTTTTGGGAAAGTTGAGAATGAGGCAATATTGCAACGTTTTTAAAATATGAGATCCCGTAGTAGACTTATTCATTACTTATTCATATCTATTTATAATTCACGCCGTTTATAACAAATATTACACGACTTTGACTTTCAATTTCATTTCATATCCCGCATAAGACCAATTAAAGAATTCGTTAATTTCATAAAACCACTTCCCTTAAAGTTCCCTTTTGGTAAATCACACGAGCAATGTAATAATTAGTGCGTAATCACAGGTTCTACAAGAATGGATTTTTTTCTTCCTTTATATTTCTCTTTTATATTCTAACCCTTTCTTTTTATCTAAAAGTGACGTCTCCATTTATTTTTTTCACAAAAAAGAGCCCGTCTGTCTCCTATTAATGAGAGAAATTATAAAATTTTGAATAGTATTTTTGAAGAATGTGTGGTTAAAATTTAAATAAACTTTATTGGTTTGTGTATAGAATATTTTATTATAACGAAGTGTGTGGTAAAAAATGTTACTGTAATAAACAATTTAATTTGTTAAAGGATGACAAATAAGAACAAAATTTTATTTACTTATTAAAACTGTGAATAGCATTTCGTGTCTTATTTCATAAGAAATGACATTTTCAAGCGTCTCTATCTGTATTTTTAATTTTCATTTTTGTACCATGCAAAAATCCTTCCATCACACATTTTTGAAAGATCGAGGTATTTCAGATCGAGCTATTCTTTTTCGAAAAGTTTGGAACCTCCACTTCAAATTTTCCTTAAAATAATAATAATTCGTGATTAAAAACATTGATAATCACCCAAATTATAATTTATAACCTCATTTTTTTTTTATTAACGGGGGATTTTTTTTGTTTTACATTATTCAGGCTAACTTTCCATTTGTCTCAATTCATTAGGCTGCCTGTCTACATTTGTCTTTTAAAAAAATGTGACTAAAAAAAATTACAATGTACGAAAAATTCGTTAGTGTATCATTTTTTATTTCTTAGATTAGATGAACAACTACATCTTGTTGAACTATTCGTGCTGTTACTTTTTCAGTTTTCATAGCGCAAAAATATAAAAATATATATGTAATAAAGGAATTCAATGACCAATTGAAACAAGAAAAAATTCGACGAACAAAGTCAACGAGGCTATTATCAACCCATTTAATTTGCAACGCACGATCCAAAATGGGTAGAAATGATACATTCAGTGGACTGGTCAATTGTGCGCGCACAAATAGATGGGATACATATAAAAAGCTTGTCTGAACCCCCACTTCATCGTAAGGATGTATTTTGAGATAGTAAATTGATGAAAAAATATGTAATATAGAACATGGAAAAAATTTGAATTCCTGTGTAATGTTATTTTATTGAAGAATGTTTGACTAAAAAGAATAGAATTTGAAAATAATGGGAATCAAATAATAGCAAAATGAGTAAATATTAGGGAAATTGCAATAGCGGACCTAATATTTTACTTTTTTTTTTGCAAATTTAACTCTAACCTTCAATATAAGCTAGCGAACATTCCTAACTTTTAAAAAATTAGAAGTAAAGGTCCAAATAGACTGTTAATTGATCAGAAAAGTGAAACTTCACTTTTTTTCACGAAATTAAAAAGGGTAAAATGACAACTTTACATATCACCAAGTATTAAGAATTTAAAATAATAAAACTAAAAAAGAAAAAGAAAAAAGAAATCTATCCCTACCCCTACCCCAACCCCAACCCCAACCCCATCCCACCCACTCCCATGAAAAACAGATAGGTCAGTGGTCGACACCCCTAGAATAGAAATTCACCCTCCACATTCTTCCCCACTCCCACTCGTACCGTTGGTCGGCATCATCATCCAACAGCCAGCTA
This sequence comes from Olea europaea var. sylvestris, assembly GCF_002742605.1. Lineage (NCBI taxonomy): Eukaryota > Viridiplantae > Streptophyta > Magnoliopsida > Lamiales > Oleaceae > Olea > Olea europaea. The sequence goes on from NW_019245485.1 coordinate 34,502, forward strand.
CTACTGCCACCCACACAACGTCGACATCGCCACCACCACCCAAATCAGAAATGTCATTAACCAAACTAGGCCTTCGATTCCATCACATCAAACTATCGTCCAACCTCAATTGGAGCAATTAAATGGTTACCCATGGTTGTATAGGTCTACTGGAGTTTCTCTTGGCTCCAATTTGGTGCAATTACATTCTTGCTAGAAAGTGTAGATGCCTCTCCTATGCAGAGCTGTCCCAATGGTGCTTTAAGTTTTGACATGGTCCATGACCTATGAGAAGTTAAGCTATAGTGTCAAGGTGTTGGACTCAGAAGAATTGTAGTGAGATTAATGACGAGATATGAAATAATGGAGATTGCAACAAGAAAAAATATTTAAAGTAAAGAAATTAATAGAGAGAGTTAATCGCAGAAGCACAATGTTTTATTAATCGACAATATGGAGAAAAATATAAGAACTCGACAATTCTTGTTTGAACAAAACTGAAAGAGAAGACCACTATTTATAGGTACATGACAAAGCATAAAAATGGAAATAATGTGAAATAAGAAAATAATATGTTTTCATAAAAAATCACGTAAAATATAAGGAAACAATTTATTTCCAAAAAAAAAAATCCACACTAATTTGGGTCACAAACCCAACAATCTCCATTTTGACCCCAATTCTAGTGCAACCAACAAAATTCCAAGATTTCAAATCCATCTGTATCGAAATAGCCAATCTCCTAAACACAGTAATCAAAACTCTCCAAACCAAACCGTCTTGCTCTATAAGGTGTCCACAAGCGACACCTGAACCCAAATCCTGGGTTCCCAAAATTTCACCGAAAAATTACTTTTGACCAAATAGGGTCGAAGCACACCCTATAGTTGAAACTATATCACACATGTTGGATCAGAAGGCCTATTGTTAGAACTGTCGCATTCAACATCTTTAAAAGCATCCCAAACATTATTGACACCACGATACCTACGCTCTATGAGTCCAACTCTAGCAAATGAATACAGTGTATCCACAGAAAAATGGTGGTAAAGCGGAATCACCAAAAATCCCCTGAGCAAACCTACCCAAAGCCCGTCACAAGAGGTACTGTACCAAACTAAATATCCACCACTGTACTGAACTTGTCCAAATGTCTCTTAACTGGTTCTACGTTCCTCCACTAGAGAATTTATGCCCTTTTGCATCCAAAGTATTAAGTGAGATGAGATTCCTTTTCAGGTCTGAATCATGTCGAACCTGATAAATTGTTCTGACTATCCCATCCAACAACCTTAATCTGACTCAATCGATTCTATCAACATGCCAAGACTGGTTGTTTCCCACCAGAACTCCACCTTGTTTGACAGTCTCATATGTTTGAAAGAAATTTGATTAGAACACATATGATGTGAACATGTCGAATCGAGAATCCACTCCCTTTTAGACATAGATTCCATGTCAGATCACGGTTAACATCACATCTCCGTTGTCTGAAAAATTCTCAACTGCATTTGTTTCGTCTGAAGACAAAGGTTGCGCTCCACGATTTGCAGTTAAATTGAATTTAGCCTGCAACTTATCACAATCATTTCAAATATGTCCCTTACGTTTGCAGTAGAAGTAAATAAATTACTGTTATTCTTCAATCTGCCCCTCCGCCGACCATCATGAGATATAAGAGCTTCCTCATATCTCGATGTAGCTACAACCAAATGCTTCAACTTCTTCTTTGAGTGCAAAGTATCATAGATATCGTCTATAGTTAAAGTATTTCAATTATACAAAATGATGTCCCGAAACGATGCATAAGAGCCAAGTAGTGAATATAACAGGATCAAGGTAAGATCCTCTTCATCGTACTTAACCTCCAACATCTCCAAATCTGCAGAAATCAGTGTGAAGTGCACTTGAAAACCCCCTTAAATTGATGGATGCGACAATCTATGCACCTCCTTTGTATTGAATCATGATGATACATTTTTGGTAAAAACTAGAAGAGAACGAAGAGGCGGGCATGTGATACTGGTTTCAATTCGTTCTTGTCCTTCTTTGTTTCACTTCTTTCATCCCCGTATTCCCTTTATCGTGATTCGACAAAAATCTACTGCGGATGCCCAACTTTGGAGGCCAGAGAAGCCAAAATGTTTAATTTGCACAATTAAGAACCGTTAGTTCATATGTCATACACCTTTCACAGTCAAGTGTACCCAGGATACTGATACACAAATAAGTATCATCAAACTCTGGAGAACAGAACAGAGTTAAGAGAAATTTATACAATTTGGGCTCTACATATGGAATATTTTCATGTAAACAAAATCTATGTTACAAGGACTTGGTCTCGTAGATTTAAATTCTTTACTATACACTGTAACTTTGTTTTTATACTTTTTAATATAGAACATGGAACATGCCATATCAATCACTTGCCTGACGAATGTTTAAAAAATATATAACAAATAGGACATGGCATGTTGCTTATCGGACCAATGTCGTAGAGTGTCCGAGGAGTTCCAATGAGACATGACACTTGTGAGACACGGACAAACTGCCCTAGTAGAAGCGTTTGTGCATCATATAATAAAATCTGAAGAGACTATAAGCATGGTGTTTGATATACAATAATCATTTGTTTAATAGCCATACATATATAAAAAACCAACGGAGAACAAAATATTTCCCAAAACAAATATGTGGTCAGAATTGAATTTGGACACTAGTAGCTACTGTATAAAGGACTTCGGTGATACCTCCAAGGTTATCCCTCTTAACGTCGATAAAAAGTTGTATTTTTTAATTCTGCAAGAGAGCCCAAGAGGCTTCAGAAATACTAGATTCTCTAATATTTAACTTCCACCAGACAAGTAAACATGTATATTCCTAAAACTTTGCATCACACCCTTGAACAATTTTAAACATCATTGCAAATTGTCCAAGTTAATAAAATTGTTTAGCAATGCATCAAATTTCAATAGTAAAGCATAGGATTAGATGGTGCAGAACATTTCAGTTGCATAAATTGTCATAATTTCATACTTGGCAAACAAAAATAAAAAACACATACCTAAACATATTGGACATTGAACTTCCTTGCGTATTTCTGACAATTTCACAATGACAAATCTGGGATACAACATTAACTTTTTGAGCAAATCATAAATTACCTTACATACAAAAAGAACCAAAAATTGGAATGGTGCACAAAGAAATTTCTTTTCTAGATGTATCATGGAACAAACTGAATTGCAGGACCACAAAAGGATCCCAGATGTTCGTAAAACATAAACCAATGATCACATACATTTTCTGCTGTATCAAAGTGGTTCACATTTTATTTAAAGTGAAAAACATTCAAAGCCTTTGTTAATTGGAGTTATACATTGTTTCTAAATTGCAGTCCATTGGAGTCAATGTCTTTCTGAATTAAATAGTCGGGTTGGACAAATATCTCCAGAAAACCAGACCAGTGGTTCTGAATGGTTCCAATGCTAAAAGATAAATTCAGTTTTGTAACAGAGAACCGAAATTCAGTCTGATTCTTATGTTAACTACATAACTAGTTGTGTTGGACCAATGGTTCAGAATTGTTCCAATACTAAAAGATAAATTCAGTTTTGTAACAGAGAACCGAAATTCAGTATGATTCTAATGTTAACTGCATAACTCAAAGAACTGAACAGGTTATCTAATTTTCCTTCTTTTCTTAATTCTTTAGCTTTCTAGCAAAATGTTAATCTTTGATTGGTGGATGCATCTAATAAGTATACACCAACCACATCAAATCTACCCATTAGTGAAGCTCAAAGAACTGATGTATGCCAAACAGGAGAAAAGCAAACCAAACAGAACCAGTTTGGTCTGGACATATTTTCTTCATTCTTATAGAGTAGCGACCAGTTCTTACGAAATTTTTTTTTTTTTTTGCTGCATAACTCAAAGAACTGAACAGGTTATCTAATTTTCCTTCTTTTCTTAATTCTTTAGCTTTCTAGCAAAATGTTAATCTTTGATTGGTGGATGCATCTAATAAGTATACACCAACCACATCAAATCTACCCATTAGTGAAGCTCAAAGAACTGATGTATGCCAAACAGGAGAAAAGCAAACCAAACAGAACCAGTTTGGTCTGGACATATTTTCTTCATTCTTATAGAGTAGCGACCAGTTCTTACGAAATTTTTTTTTTTTTTTGGGTTTCAATCCAGTTGTGCTCTCAGTCAGGCTCCAACAGAAAATGTATTAAATTGAATCATGCCACCCCTTTAAAAGGTAAATGGTGTTAATGGTCATTAACAAATTGACACACTGCACAAATGGTTAATAAAAGAACAGCATGTTGGCTTGGTATCACCGGACAACTATAATCTATTAAAACTAGTGCCCACAATTGGTAAAAAATTTGAAAATCTATACTCCAAGTCTGATGGTGATAATGTTCTCAGCATGGTGGATGTTTATCACCAGGTCAACATTCCCATTATAAAAGGACTTACTCTTGAATACAATCTCTTGCAAGATTCAAGCCAAGAAAATATAAGCATGGCAAACCCAAATCGGCCAACCCAATGAGACTCCCATGCAAAATTTCTATTGGACTAAGATTGGCAACCTTAGTAAAATGAAACAAGAGAAAGACATGCCGCTGGGCTTAATGATCTTCTAAGCTTTTGCTTCCTAAACACTTCAGTATCAAGTTGCATATTTCTATTTAGCCCCTGTTTGGCCACATTAATTTTTATTCCATTACATTCCATTTTTCTCTCTCCTATTTTCAACCACACAATCTTTCATAAAATAATATTAACATAAATCGAAAACTTTTCCTTCTTTTTCAACTACTCATTTTTCAAAAAAAAATTATTCCACCCATTTTCATTTCCAAAAAATGGGGGCCAAACGGGGGCTTAAGCTCCTCCCAACATGCAGCACCCTTGGACTCATCGTGCATGCTCTTAACCTCCTAATTTTCTATTCTTATTGCCATCCCTCTAATTTCACTACCTAATGATGGCCAAAAATACCTCAGTTCACCTTTATCAAAAAGTCCTTTACCCATGTTATGTGTTTTCTTTTAAAAACTTTGGCTTCTTTAGAAAATTTGGGATCCTATGTCTTCGTAATTCCTCATTGCATTGAAAAAAAAAAAAAAAAATAGTATCTGATGATAAAAAATATAAAATGTACAACAAGTAACAAGTGCAAGATTCTAGAATCACTCCACTGAATTGAGGAAGTCAACAATCACTAAGCCAATGGAGATGAAATACCATTACTACGTTTTTACAATTTTTGGCTCCCTAATAGATGACCCTTAGTGTCAAAGCTGCTTTCACAAATTCATCTATAGAACAAGTCTCTCTTGGTGATAAGCATCTACAAATTCTGGCAGCAAGCCAATTTCAACGAGCCTGATACTGTGACTTGTCAAACAAACTCAGCATGCAATCATTTATTACAATAAAACAAAACAAATAACTCCCAACAAGAGAAAAAAACAACAGAATTTAGTAATTTACCGTAAAGCAACTAAAAAATAAATTTATGGAGAAAATAGTGATCACAAGAATCCAGAATAAAACTTAGTCAAACTCGAACCCTTAATGAGCAAAGGGAGATAGCAAAGAATTTTCAATAACTAGAAGATCTAAATAAGTTGAAGTACTTGAAAAGAAGCACAGAGCCATTTTTGATGAAACGTGTAACCTCAAACAAACAAATCGTATGGCAACATAAAGCGGGCAGATCTCAAGCAAATTTCATTGATCTACACATTATACATTTCTGAAATTCTTAATAATCACAAAACGATCAAAAAAATTAACGGTATACACAATAATTGACATGTATGCCAGAGTGAAGATACGTGTATATGAGTCTACATGTGTGTATATGAAGAGAGAGAAAGAAGTACTCGTCTTTCTCTTCGTCACTGGAGGAAGGACTGCCATTGGAAACTGGGAGTCGGAAAAGAAACAAATCAGTAAATAAACGACAAACAAAAAAGAGGAAATTCGAATTTATCGTCACAATTTTGTAAGCAGAATAACGCATGTACATAGGCTTGTACATGTATACGCACGTGACAAAATACCTTCTTCGTTTTCGGCTTCTCCGTTGTTGTGATTCGGGTTGCTTTGGAGTGAATGATCGGCATCCTCTTCCTCGGGCGCCGAAGGAGGAGAAAGAGGAGGAGGAGTAGTATCGAGCGGACGCTTCTGGGCAGGCATTGACAGTCCGAGCTAACAGAGGAGCTCGGGGCGGTGACACGGTGGTGATGGCGGTTGCGAGACAGAGTCAGCGAAGGATGGAGGCAATTTGAGTGTGGCCTCGTTTTGTCTGTATAATGTATGTATTTGCGTGCGAGTGCGTGCTCAGGGCTCTCTTCCATCCGGTTATTTGCGTACAGTTCATTCAATTGAGATAAAATCGGACACTTCCAAAAACAAACCTATGTTTTAAACGCGTTTTAAAAAATAGGATTTATTTTGAAAATCACAAAATAACACCTTTTCTGCCAACAAATTATGGGCGTTAACCTTAACAAGTAGTTTGTTTCAAATGTATGCATACTGACTCCTGAGACATCTCTAATAATTATCGGGAGCTATACTGAAATGTTTCAATTCATGTCACATAAGTTGCCTCTCTCGTATTTTCAATTTCAAAATTATCGAAGAGAATTTATTTAATTTCGTCTAATAGATCAAGATCATTAATAACAATTAAGAGGCCGTGAATCAAAAATACAATCTTACATCAACACACATTAACAGTATTTTAACTTGGTTGAGTCCATATTTTGATTTTTTAAGTTTACATAAAACATGGTCAATTTCACTAAATTCAAAAATTCTCGTGTTGGTCCATATAAACTTTTTCCTCTAATTTTTCATTTAAAAACGTAATTCTTCATGTTCATTTGATATAATAAGCTCCTATGACCATGATTTATATATAGGAAAATTTATCTTTATATCATTTAATACGCTCAACTCTTTTACACATTTCAAACTAATTAAGCGAGATCTCAAACTTTATTTTGATCCATAGATTTTAACTCTTTTTTTTTTCCCATACCATCTAGCCATTTAGTAGAACCAACTCTTTCAATGATTTGTCATGATGAATTGGATCTTGATCAATTCATATGTCAAACTTCAGACTCTTAAAAATAAGACTCGAAAATCGTTCTTTTCATTATATAGCGTTTTGAATGCATACCATCACATGCATCGTATATTTGGTTCATATTTATAAATACTATTGTTTAGTGGTAGAACCAGCATCCCAAAAGGGGCACCAACGCGTGCTGGGCTCTGTCAAAACTTTCAATAGTCGTAGGGCACCAG
>NW_019245485.1:45143-51641 GCF_002742605.1 Olea europaea var. sylvestris
AAAGTAAAGAAATTAATAGAGAGAGTTAATCGTAGAAGCACAACGTTTTATTATTCGACAATATGGAGAAAAATATAAGAACTCAACAATTCTTGCTTGAACAAAACTGAAAGAGAAGACCACTATTTATAGGTACATGACATAGCATAAAGATGGAAATAATGTGAAATAAGAAAATAATATGTTTTCATAAAAAATCACGTAAAATATAAGGAAACAATTTATTTCCAAAAAAAAAATCCACACTAATTTGGGTCACAAACCCAACAATCTCCACTTTGACCCAAATTCTAGTGCAACCTACAAAATTCCAAGATTTCAAATCCATCTGTATCGAAATAGCGAATCTCCTAAACACAGTAATCAAAACTCTCCAACCCAAACCGTCTTGCTCTACAAGGCGTCCACAAGCGACACCTGAACCCAAACCCTGGGTTCCCAAAATTTCACCGAAAAATTACTTTTGACCAAACAGGATCGAAACACACCCTATAGTTGAAACTATATCACACATGTTGGATCAGAAGGCCTATTGCTAGAACTGTCGCATTCAACATCTCTAAAAGCATCCCAGACATTATTGACACCATGATACCTACGCTCTATAAGTCCAACTCTAGCAAATGAATATAGTGTATCCGCAGAAAATGGTGGTAAAGCGGAATCACCAAAAATCCCCTGAGCAAACCGACCCAAGGCCCGTCACAAGAGGTATTGTACCAAACTAAATATCCACCACGGTACTGAACTTGTCCAAATGTCTATTAACTGGTTCTACGTTCCCCTGTAAGATGTACAACTGAGACCTTCTCTGTCCTTCAAGTACAACCCAAACACTCATTTGGACCTTCAAATCTTCACCTCCACTAGAGAATTTATGCCATTTTGCATCTAGAGTATTAAGTGAGATGAGATTTCTTTTCAAGTCTGAATCATGTCGAGCCTGATAAATTGTTCTGACTATCCCATCCAACAACCTTAATCTGACTCAATCGATTCTATCAACATGCCAAGACTGGTTGTTTCCCACCAGAACTCCACCTTGTTTGACAGTCTCATATGTTTGAAAGAAATTTGATTAGAACACATATGATGTGAACATGTCGAATCGAGAATCCACTCCCTTTTAGACATAGATTCCATGTCAGATCACGGTTAACATCACATCTCCGTTGTCTGAAAAATTCTCAACTGCATTTGTTTCGTCTGAAGACAAAGGTTGCGCTCCACGATTTGCAGTTAAATTGAATTTAGCCTGCAACTTATCACAATCATTTCAAATATGTCCCTTACGTTTGCAGTAGAAGTAAATAAATTACTGTTATTCTTCAATCTGCCCCTCCGCCGACCATCATGAGATATAAGAGCTTCCTCATATCTCGATGTAGCTACAACCAAATGCTTCAACTTCTTCTTTGAGTGCAAAGTATCATAGATATCGTCTATAGTTAAAGTATTTCAATTATACAAAATGATGTCCCGAAACGATGCATAAGAGCCAAGTAGTGAATATAACAGGATCAAGGTAAGATCCTCTTCATCGTACTTAACCTCCAACATCTCCAAATCTGCAATAATTTCCTTGAACACGGCAATATGGTCTTCGAATGACCCTCCTTCTACCATGCGATGGGAATATAGCTTTTGTTTTATAGCCAGTTTACTTGTAAGGCTCTTGGTCATACATAACTACTCCAGTTTCAACTACAAAGCAGTTGTTGTTTTCTCCTTCAAAGCATCCTGCAGAATATTGTTGGATAGATTAAGATGAATCAACGACAAATCCTTCTGATCCCTCCGTTGTTTTTCCTTCGTTGTCCAATTAGGTGGGATCTTCTCAAAATCTAGCAACACATCATCTAAATCCAATCACGCCAAAATAGCTCTCATCTTTACTTGCCACAAAAAAACCTTGTATTGCGATTTAGCAGCGGAATGTCATACTTCATGGTAGTCATCTCTTAAAAAACCTCAACAAATCCTCAGAAGAAGAACCAAACTCTAATACCACTTGTTGGATCCGGAAGGATTGTAGTGAAAGAAATTAATAACGTGATATGAAGTAATGAAGATCACAACGAGAAATAAGATTTAAAAGTAAAGAAATTAATAAAGAGGGTTAATCGCAAAAGCACGACGTTTTATTAATTTACAATATGAAGAGAAATTCAAGAAGTCAGTAATTCTTGCTTGAACAATGCTAAATGAGAAGACCAATATTTATAGGTACATAACATATCATAAAGATGAAAATAATGTGGAATAAGAAAATAATATGTTTTCATACAAAATCACGTTATAATGAAACAAATTTTCCCACATGAAAATAAGGAAATAATTTATTTCCAAAAAAATTCACCATAATTTGGATCACAAACCCAACACGAGACATTGTTGATTAAGAATTGGGATGATCTACCAGTTAAATCTTCTTCTCGGAACCACTGTCTTACCACCAAAACCATTGCACACTGGCTACAGCAACACCTATGGTAGTGGAATTCTAGCATCCAGACTTGCATCCTTGGAATTATCATCTTCAGTATCCAAATTCTTGACTCTTTCCATCATGTTGTCAATCCTCGTAGAGTGACACCATCACATTTCAAATCCTCATAGAGTGACAACTGATTAGGAAAGATGAGAAACGTTTTCAATCTAAATCCTTGACTCTTTCCATCACGTTTTCAATCCTCATATATTGAAAGATATATGAGATTTAATGGGAACAGGGGATGAGGTGGCAATTCTGGCCCCCATTAATGGGAATGTTCATTCCCTTTATAAAATAGTAATACTCTGTACCTCCAACAAATACAAAATGTATTTCCATCAAGAATTAGGACTCCAGTTTGCATAAATAGATCAATAAAATCGTGATTAAAAAAAAGACGATGATGAAAAATAAGAGGTCCAAGTTGTTGAGGAATAATGGTGATAGTGCATGGGTTTTATTATTTCTAGCGATGGCAAAGCGACAAATAATTTTATTGCGTTAGTTTGATTCTTGGTTGGGAGAGGGGATTGCAGTGATGGTGGTTTGCAGTGGTGGCGATGCTGGGTGGGTGGGTGGAGTACTCTCAAAGAACTGAACAGGTTATCTAATTTTCCTTCTTTTCTTAATTCTTTAGCTTTCTAGCAAAATGTTAATCTTTGATTGGTGGATGCATCTAATAAGTATACACCAACCACATCAAATCTACCCATTAGTGAAGCTCAAAGAACTGATGTATGCCAAACAGGAGAAAAGCAAACCAAACAGAACCAGTTTGGTCTGGACATATTTTCTTCATTCTTATAGAGTAGCGACCAGTTCTTACGAAATTTTTTTTTTTTTTTTGGGTTTCAATCCAGTTGTGCTCTCAGTCAGGCTCCAACAGAAAATGTATTAAATTGAATCATGCCACCCCTTTAAAAGGTAAATGGTGTTAATGGTCATTAACAAATTGACACACTGCACAAATGGTTAATAAAAGAACAGCATGTTGGCTTGGTATCACCGGACAACTATAATCTATTAAAACTAGTGCCCACAATTGGTAAAAAATTTGAAAATCTATACTCCAAGTCTGATGGTGATAATGTTCTCAGCATGGTGGATGTTTATCACCAGGTCAACATTCCCATTATAAAAGGACTTACTCTTGAATACAATCTCTTGCAAGATTCAAGCCAAGAAAATATAAGCATGGCAAACCCAAATCGGCCAACCCAATGAGACTCCCATGCAAAATTTCTATTGGACTAAGATTGGCAACCTTAGTAAAATGAAACAAGAGAAAGACATGCCGCTGGGCTTAATGATCTTCTAAGCTTTTGCTTCCTAAACACTTCAGTATCAAGTTGCATATTTCTATTTAGCCCCTGTTTGGCCACATTAATTTTTATTCCATTACATTCCATTTTTCTCTCTCCTATTTTCAACCACACAATCTTTCATAAAATAATATTAACATAAATCGAAAACTTTTCCTTCTTTTTCAACTACTCATTTTTCAAAAAAAAATTATTCCACCCATTTTCATTTCCAAAAAATGGGGGCCAAACGGGGGCTTAAGCTCCTCCCAACATGCAGCACCCTTGGACTCATCGTGCATGCTCTTAACCTCCTAATTTTCTATTCTTATTGCCATCCCTCTAATTTCACTACCTAATGATGGCCAAAAATACCTCAGTTCACCTTTATCAAAAAGTCCTTTACCCATGTTATGTGTTTTCTTTTAAAAACTTTGGCTTCTTTAGAAAATTTGGGATCCTATGTCTTCGTAATTCCTCATTGCATTGAAAAAAAAAAAAAAAAATAGTATCTGATGATAAAAAATATAAAATGTACAACAAGTAACAAGTGCAAGATTCTAGAATCACTCCACTGAATTGAGGAAGTCAACAATCACTAAGCCAATGGAGATGAAATACCATTACTACGTTTTTACAATTTTTGGCTCCCTAATAGATGACCCTTAGTGTCAAAGCTGCTTTCACAAATTCATCTATAGAACAAGTCTCTCTTGGTGATAAGCATCTACAAATTCTGGCAGCAAGCCAATTTCAACGAGCCTGATACTGTGACTTGTCAAACAAACTCAGCATGCAATCATTTATTACAATAAAACAAAACAAATAACTCCCAACAAGAGAAAAAAACAACAGAATTTAGTAATTTACCGTAAAGCAACTAAAAAATAAATTTATGGAGAAAATAGTGATCACAAGAATCCAGAATAAAACTTAGTCAAACTCGAACCCTTAATGAGCAAAGGGAGATAGCAAAGAATTTTCAATAACTAGAAGATCTAAATAAGTTGAAGTACTTGAAAAGAAGCACAGAGCCATTTTTGATGAAACGTGTAACCTCAAACAAACAAATCGTATGGCAACATAAAGCGGGCAGATCTCAAGCAAATTTCATTGATCTACACATTATACATTTCTGAAATTCTTAATAATCACAAAACGGTCAAAAAAATTAACGGTATACACAATAATTGACATGTATGCCAGAGTGAAGATACGTGTATATGAGTCTACATGTGTGTATATGAAGAGAGAGAAAGAAGTACTCGTCTTTCTCTTCGTCACTGGAGGAAGGACTGCCATTGGAAACTGGGAGTCGGAAAAGAAACAAATCAGTAAATAAACGACAAACAAAAAAGAGGAAATTCGAATTTATCGTCACAATTTTGTAAGCAGAATAACGCATGTACATAGGCTTGTACATGTATACGCACGTGACAAAATACCTTCTTCGTTTTCGGCTTCTCCGTTGTTGTGATTCGGGTTGCTTTGGAGTGAATGATCGGCATCCTCTTCCTCGGGCGCCGAAGGAGGAGAAAGAGGAGGAGGAGTAGTATCGAGCGGACGCTTCTGGGCAGGCATTGACAGTCCGAGCTAACAGAGGAGCTCGGGGCGGTGACACGGTGGTGATGGCGGTTGCGAGACAGAGTCAGCGAAGGATGGAGGCAATTTGAGTGTGGCCTCGTTTTGTCTGTATAATGTATGTATTTGCGTGCGAGTGCGTGCTCAGGGCTCTCTTCCATCCGGTTATTTGCGTACAGTTCATTCAATTGAGATAAAATCGGACACTTCCAAAAACAAACCTATGTTTTAAACGCGTTTTAAAAAATAGGATTTATTTTGAAAATCACAAAATAACACCTTTTCTGCCAACAAATTATGGGCGTTAACCTTAACAAGTAGTTTGTTTCAAATGTATGCATACTGACTCCTGAGACATCTCTAATAATTATCGGGAGCTATACTGAAATGTTTCAATTCATGTCACATAAGTTGCCTCTCTCGTATTTTCAATTTCAAAATTATCGAAGAGAATTTATTTAATTTCGTCTAATAGATCAAGATCATTAATAACAATTAAGAGGCCGTGAATCAAAAATACAATCTTACATCAACACACATTAACAGTATTTTAACTTGGTTGAGTCCATATTTTGATTTTTTAAGTTTACATAAAACATGGTCAATTTCACTAAATTCAAAAATTCTCGTGTTGGTCCATATAAACTTTTTCCTCTAATTTTTCATTTAAAAACGTAATTCTTCATGTTCATTTGATATAATAAGCTCCTATGACCATGATTTATATATAGGAAAATTTATCTTTATATCATTTAATACGCTCAACTCTTTTACACATTTCAAACTAATTAAGCGAGATCTCAAACTTTATTTTGATCCATAGATTTTAACTCTTTTTTTTTTCCCATACCATCTAGCCATTTAGTAGAACCAACTCTTTCAATGATTTGTCATGATGAATTGGATCTTGATCAATTCATATGTCAAACTTCAGACTCTTAAAAATAAGACTCGAAAATCGTTCTTTTCATTATATAGCGTTTTGAATGCATACCATCACATGCATCGTATATTTGGTTCATATTTATAAATACTATTGTTTAGTGGTAGAACCAGCATCCCAAAAGGGGCACCAACGCGTGCTGGGCTCTGTCAAAACTTTCAATAGTCGTAGGGCACCAG
>NW_019245485.1:54304-79590 GCF_002742605.1 Olea europaea var. sylvestris
TCCCAAGAATTCACTTTCTTAGCTTCAATAATACAACTAGAATTGGGCACAATTCACTATGTAGTCAGCTAGCAAGGCAAAAAGAAGAATAGAACAAGATAAAAATCTTGGCTGGATGAATTTAATGACGCACATAATTTAAGAGTGTTTGATTGTGTCAAGGTGGGTGAATCTTTAGTACTATTGGCTCTGAATTTTTTTCGTTTACTTTTCTAATAATCAAATTTTTATTAATTTTATTCCATTGGCATAAATTATTATTATTATTTTTTTTTTATGTTGACTTTTTATCAAAGACCACTGAAACTAATTATCTAATTGTTTGTCGAGTTAGACTAGTGTCTAAAAATGTGTGACTTGGGTTTTATCAAATTAAGATAATTAATGATGTAACTCATCTTGATTAAGAGTAATAAATAGAATAAATAAATTATGGAATTTTTGAAATTCTATATTGTTTAATTTTACATATAATGAATTTACATTAAGTTAAAATATTAGTGTATTGGGTACAGAAGATGGAATGTTACTAAGAATATTATTATCAATTATGGGAGTAGCTTAAAAGAAGACTAGGCAATACCTCCAAGATTTTAAATGCTCTTGTCTTGTTACATATTATAATTGTATTATATCTATTCTCAATTTTATCTTTCAATCTAGGGTCGGAAACAAAAGTTAAAGATTGATATCGTTGTTGGAGTTAATTCTATTTTTTCTTTTCTGGCAAAAATATTGCTAGAGTTTAGGCATGAATTTTAAGTCTATACATGGACTCGGAGAGGAGGTATAGATTTCTAACCTTATTTTACCAATATTATAATTAATGCTCTTAACTCGTGAAAAGATTGCATAAGCAATGTTAGACATGCTCTAAAAACTATTCATTTATACTTTTTTCGATTCTTTTTTTTTTTATCAAAATTGTGTGCTATTTGTTCGGGCTTAGGAGATTACAATATTTACGTAATTTCAAATAGAAAGCATAGCACAAAATATAAATGGAATAAAACGTTACTTATGTAGTATTTGTAATGCTTTGCCTGTTTACTCTTTCACGAAAACTTATGTAGTACGGTTTTGTAATACTTGTTCGTTTTGTAATGCTTTGCTTGTAGGGCCCGGAAGGATTGTAGAGAATAAGATTAACGACGTGATATAAAGTTACGAAGATTGCAACAAGAAACAAGATTTACAAGTAAAGAAATTAACAAAGAGCATTAATCGCAGAGGCACGATATTTTATTAATTGACAATATGGAGAGAAATACAAGAACTCAACGATTCTTGTTTAAACATAACTGAAAGAGATTATCACTATTTATAAGTACATGGCATAGCATAAAAATTGAAATAATGTGAAATAAGGAAATAATATATATTTCCATAAAAATTACGTGAAATATAAGGAAACAAATTTGCCACATGAAAATAAGGAAACAATTTATTTCAAAAAAAAAATCCACACTAATTTGGGTCACAAACCCAACAATCTCCACTTTGACCCAAATTCTAGTGCAACCTACAAAATTCCAAGATTTCAAATCCATCTGTATCGAAATAGCGAATCTCCTAAACACAGTAATCAAAACTCTCCAACCCAAACCGTCTTGCTCTACAAGGCGTCCACAAGCGACACCTGAACCCAAACCCTGGGTTCCCAAAATTTCACCGAAAAATTACTTTTGACCAAACAGGATCGAAACACACCCTATAGTTGAAACTATATCACACATGTTGGATCAGAAGGCCTATTGCTAGAACTGTCGCATTCAACATCTCTAAAAGCATCCCAGACATTATTGACACCATGATACCTACGCTCTATAAGTCCAACTCTAGCAAATGAATATAGTGTATCCGCAGAAAATGGTGGTAAAGCGGAATCACCAAAAATCCCCTGAGCAAACCGACCCAAGGCCCGTCACAAGAGGTATTGTACCAAACTAAATATCCACCACGGTACTGAACTTGTCCAAATGTCTATTAACTGGTTCTACGTTCCCCTGTAAGATGTACAACTGAGACCTTCTCTGTCCTTCAAGTACAACCCAAACACTCATTTGGACCTTCAAATCTTCACCTCCACTAGAGAATTTATGCCATTTTGCATCTAGAGTATTAAGTGAGATGAGATTTCTTTTCAAGTCTGAATCATGTCGAGCCTGATAAATTGTTCTGACTATCCCATCCAACAACCTTAATCTGACTCAATCGATTCTATCAACATGCCAAGACTGGTTGTTTCCCACCAGAACTCCACCTTGTTTGACAGTCTCATATGTCTGAAAGAAATTTGATTAGAACACATATGATGCGAACATACCGAATCGAGAATCCACTCCTTTTTAGGCATAGATTCCATGTCAGATCACGGTTAACATCACATCTTTGTCGTCTAAAAAATCCTCAACTGCATTTGTTTCGTCTGAAGACAAAGGTTGCGCTCCACGATTTGCAGTTAAATTGAATTTAGCCTGCAACTTATCACAATCATTTCAAATATGTCCCTTACGTTTGCAGTAGAAGTAAATAAATTACTGTTATTCTTCAATCTGCCCCTCCGCCGACCATCATGAGATATAAGAGCTTCCTCATATCTCGATGTAGCTACAACCAAATGCTTCAACTTCTTCTTTGAGTGCAAAGTATCATAGATATCGTCTATAGTTAAAGTATTTCAATTATACAAAATGATGTCCCGAAACGATGCATAAGAGCCAAGTAGTGAATATAACAGGATCAAGGTAAGATCCTCTTCATCGTACTTAACCTCCAACATCTCCAAATCTGCAATAATTTCCTTGAACACGGCAATATGGTCTTCGAATGACCCTCCTTCTACCATGCGATGAGAATATAGCTTTTGCTTTATAGCCAGTTTACTTGTAAGACTCTTGGTCATACATAACTACTCCAGTTTCAACTATAAAGCAGTTGTTGTTTTCTCCTTCAAGGCATCCTGCAGAATATTGTTGGATAGATTAAGATAAATCAACGACAAAGCCTTCTGATCCCTCCGTTGTTTCTCCTCCGTTGTCCAATTAGGTGGGATCTTCTCAAAATCTAGCAACACATCATCTAAATCCAATCACGCCAAAATAGCTCTCATCTTTACTTGCCACAAAAAAACCTTGTATTGCGATTTAGCAGCGGAATGTCATACTTCATGGTAGTCATCTCTTAAAAAACCTCAACAAATCCTCTGAAGAAGAACCAAACTCTAATACCACTTGTTGGATCCGGAAGGATTGTAGTGAAAGAAATTAATAACGTGATATGAAGTAATGAAGATCACAACGAGAAACAAGATTTAAAAATAAAGAAATTAATAAAGAGAGCTAATCACAAAAGCACGACGTTTTATTAATTTACAATATGAAGAGAAATTCAAGAACTCAGTAATTCTTACTTGAACAATGCTAAATGAGAAGACCAATATTTATAGGTACATAGCATATCATAAAGATGAAAATAATGTGGAATAAGAAAATAATATGTTTTCATACAAAATCACGTGAAATATAATGAAACAAATTTTCCCACATGAAAATAAGGAAATAATTTATTTCCAAAAAAATTCACCATAATTTGGATCACAAACCCAACACGAGACATTGTTGATTAAGAATTGGGATGATCTACCAGTTAAATCTTCTTCTCGGAACCACTGTCTTACCACCAAAACCATTGCACACTGGCTACAGCAACACCTATGGTAGTGGAATTCTAGCATCCAGACTTGCATCCTTGGAATTATCATCTTCAGTATCCAAATTCTTGACTCTTTCCATCATGTTGTCAATCCTCGTAGAGTGACACCATCACATTTCAAATCCTCATAGAGTGACAACTGATTAGGAAAGATGAGAAACGTTTTCAATCTAAATCCTTGACTCTTTCCATCACGTTTTCAATCCTCATATATTGAAAGATATATGAGATTTAATGGGAACAGGGGATGAGGTGGCAATTCTGGCCCCCATTAATGGGAATGTTCATTCCCTTTATAAAATAGTAATACTCTGTACCTCCAACAAATACAAAATGTATTTCCATCAAGAATTAGGACTCCAGTTTGCATAAATAGATCAATAAAATCGTGATTCAAAAAAAGACGATGATGAAAAATAAGAGGTCCAAGTTGTTGAGGAATAATGGTGATAGTGCATGGGTTTTATTATTTCTAGCGATGGCAAAGCGACAAATAATTTTATTGCGTTAGTTTGATTCTTGGTTGGGAGAGGGGATAGCAGTGATGGTGGTTTGCGGTGGTGGCGATGCTGGGTGGGTGGGTGGAGTACTAGTGTCGATGGTTGCCGACGATTGAAGACGGTGACTATGATTTTGGTTTTGGTTGGACGTTAAATATGATGACTCTAATTATTTTATGTTAAATTTGTATAGTTACCATTTTTCCTTTCTTATATTTAGATAAGACTAATTTTTCTAGTCAACTAACAGTCAAATGATTTATTTTTCCATCCATTTGGACCTCACCTGCTAATTTCTTAAAAGTTTGGGATCTCTGCTTGCACAAATTGAAGGTTAGGGTAAAGTTTACAAAAAAAATGAAAAGTTAGGAACTACTATGGTAATTTTTCCTAATTATTGTTTAGCCCATGTTTTGTTTTACTAAAAATCAAAATTTTGGCAAATTTTTACAAAAATTGTTAAAAATGTTTGATTAAAAGCGAGTTTCAAAAAAAGGAATTTTTAAAAACGGAGGCCAAACGGGGACTAAATACAAGTAGTATTTACATAGGGATGTAAATAAGTTAAGTCGATTTGTGAGTCGAAGGTCGTGACTCGAACATTTTTGGCCCAAATCGAGCTAAAGCTAAGTAAAAAAATCGAGGATTGGCCAGCTCAATTTTTATCTTTAGATCGTAAAATTCAATTTTTTTTAACAAGTAGCTACAAATGTTGAGCTGACTGCAAGCAGTTGTAGCTGCCTGCAAAAAGCTAGCAGCATATCACCGTCAGAGGCTGAAACGGCCTGTGACACAGGCCATTTTGGTTGGCTCTGACTCAAGCCATTGCCCAAAATGAGGCTTGGTCCAAGAGGCAAGCCAAGTCAGCTAGGACTTTTTTTAGATCGAGCCATCAACTGCTTGAGCCAACGAGCCAAATTTATATCCCTATGTTTACTTAGAATCGATTTATGTGTTCAAGAAGTAAATATCACTATATAAGTTATGATACCTTTTTATTCATTGTAAATTTTGAAATTATACAAAAATAAATACTAAGCAAAACTTCATTCAAATTCAAACTCCCAACCACCATGACAATTTTGCATTGAGAGTTTTGACTTCGATGCGTTTTACATAAGCTAGTCAAAACAATAAATTATAGTGAAATTGAAACATGACACAATTAAAAAATTACGTTGGGGGACTAAATTCACTTTACCTTATTTTAATTTACTTCTTATATTTATTTTCAATCACATATTCATACAATAAAATATTTTACATTTATATTAAAAAAAATTACTTACTTTTTAACCACACATTCTCCTAAAAATATTATTCAAAACCATATTTTTTAAATTCCACCGAACAAGAGCTTAATTTTATGAGACTCATAATTTTTCAACCACACATTCCAATTATTCTTAGAGTAGCCCTATATTGGTCCCAAAATGGAGGGGGGCACAAAAAGGACCCCTCCATCCTTTTGCACATGCTAAACAAGTAACAATGTTTGACAAGTCATTACTGAAGCCCCCCGTTTGACAATCATGCCGTTCGAACTCTTTTTTTTTATATACTCATTTTTAATTATATAGTCACACAACAACGTATTGCGCACGTAAATTTCAAATTTTTCTTATTTTTTAGTCACACATTTTCCTAAATATCACTACTCAAACTCTTTTTTTTTTTTTTTTGAAAAGTATGATTGTCAAATAATAATGTAATTGGAAAATAAATTGTACACGTCCATGCACATATAAACAAATTTTGAAGTTAACTCCAAAAGCGCCCTTTATTGATTGATCGATAAACTGCAACAGTTGATGTGAAAAATCCAGCAATTGACAGAAGAGAGAGAGCATTCCATATGCGTTTCTATGAGAATTCCCTTAATTTCACCATTTCTTGGTGATTAATTTTATATCATCTCAACGTGCCCTTTCTCAAAGAGAATCATTCGAGCCTTTGCGGCGTCGCTCGTTGTGCTTCGCCAAGCGCCCGCGGCAACTTCTTTTAGCCCCATCAAATTCTGATACTTCATGAAACCTGGGGAATGCAATACGGTAACCACACAAATGAAGCATTTTTTTTTTTTGCTTTTTTATGCTTATGTTGGCCCAGGTGATTGAGTATTGTAGCAATTGGAAACAGTTATATTACAAATAAAAAGAAATTTAGAACAGCAGAATCAGTTTGTTTGAGAATATTAGAACCATTTTTATTTATATGAATCATATGATAACCCGTCACACGTCTTAATAGTGTTTCATAAAATTCGTATGTAGGTTGAGTTTATTTTGGGATTTTGAATCTGAGGGTGTTCATTTACATGCCTGTTTGTAATTTATGAACTTGAATCTTTGTCCATTTAAATTCTGTTTACTTGTTATCCATTACAGTGACTTGCACTATATATTAATCTCTCCATGAGAACCTCCTCATTTTGTTATTATACATTCGGTTTGGGACTATTGTTATACTCTGCTCTGACTTTAGAGTAATTAATTAGCCTCGGATCTATATTTCAAGTAGGTTATATATCATTTATGGGATTCATAATATTGCAAAAATGTTCATTTATGAACTGATAATCTTGTACAACTACTGTCATTTACAAGGCCTTCTTCAAAATATTCTTCTTTTATAGCAAATGATTCCCGCTGCTTCTTCTTTAGTCGATTAATTTATTAGTTATTCTATGTTTACGGTAAGTTTATATGTAGTGTTAGCTAAATTTCTGTTACTGTATTGCACAAAATACTTCACTGGCTTATTTGCCGTCTTTCAGTTAAATGATCAGTTAGTAGTTGTGTCTATTAACCAAAATTTAGGAGCTCTAGGCCTGTCTGAATATCCAAACAAGTAAGCAGAAACAAATAAAAAGTACTCAAGTTACTTGCAAGTTTTTTAATAATTGAACCTGCTGCACTGCTGGCAGAAACGTTGTTGAAGCCCAGCAACAAGAATTTCAGGTGCCTTGGCGTGAAACTCACAGACTTTGTGCCGGCGATGGTATGGCTTGGCACCGGTCATATCCACAGGACAGTCTTGTACCTGACAATAAGGCTGTGTGGATCCTCCAGCACTTGACACCCTTATTGAGGTAAGAGTCGATGCTCTCTTCTTATTTTTAACGTCTTCATCTTTCCCACCTTCCTCTTCCTCTGCCAACATGGCTACCTTTGCAATCCTCTTTCCTTCTGCTTTGCTTGTTTCCATTTCTCTAGAAACAAGAAATTAGGATAAAGGTGTATGGACAAGTGGGAGAAAATAAAGAAAATGAAACTTGAGTTGAGGATAGTGAGAAAGTGAGCAAGAATATGAAGAGGACCACAAGTACCGTTCTTCTTTTCTTAAATGTCCAGTCTGTAGAGGATTACAGGATTATGAGGTTAAAAATGGGCTCAAACATATTGAAAACAGTACTGGCCTTCCAATCAAAACTTTAATGTGACCCTACATTTTTAGTCGAGATAATAACATTATTGGTTGGAGTTCTGTATATAGAAAAGGATGTGACTTATTATTTGCATTGCTATTTGTTCAAACCTCATAGAGGAGGGGTCAAGGGGATGGACATATATTCACTAAACCTGGTTTTAGGTATTGGAAGCACAAAAAGACATTGAAAGATTATGTTGGTCTCTTTGATAGTGCTCATAACGAAGTTTTTGCAAAGTTTACCAACTTGATGAATTAAAAGTAGAGTTTGGCCCACCCAGTTGATACTACATAGGGCTTACATCTATTGACAATTACTCATGTTATTAATATGTTTAATATTATCATAGATTTTCTTGGGAGTATATAAGAAGATGACATAAATTCAGATCAGAAATCAATGGACATGAGATAGATGAGCATTATACAAGATTTTGAGTTTGCGTTCAGTCTCCACATTATGTTTGAAATTCTTGCAATTACAAAAGATCTTTCACAAGCTTTACAAAAAAAGTATCGGGATATTTAGAATGCTATGAGGTTATTGAATTTGTGTAAGTATGCATTGTAGAACGTGAGAAACAACGGTTGTGATAATTTGTTGAGTATGGTGATTGAGTTTTGTGTTGGTGGGCATATTTTAGTGGCGAATATGGAGGATATTGTAGTATTGAGAGGTTGACCTAGGCGTGCAGCTCAGCTAATGACTTATTATCATTGCTTTTATGTTGATTTGTATTATCATGTAATAGAATTAATCTTGCAGAGTTAAATGATCATTTTCCAGAGATAACTACTGAGCTCCTTACTTAAATTTTGTGTTTAAGTCCAAGAGATTCATTTTGCAACTTTTGATAAGGATAAATTGCTACATCTTGCTCAGTTCTATTCTTGGGACTTCAACAGTGAAGAACTTTTTATTACTTAGACCTCAATTTAACAAGTTTTTATACTTGTAAGAGTGGGTGAAGCTTTCTTTAACATCAACACCATATTTTGTGTAGCTCAGAAGTTGGTTGAAACAAAAAGCTCTTGTTCTTCTCCATTGGGTTATAGGCTGCTCACCTTGATTTTGATATTACTTGTGGCAACTGTAAGTGATGAAAGGGTATTCTCTGTTATGAATTTAATCAAGAGTGACCTGTGCAACAAAATGAGAGATAATTGGTTGAATGATAATTAAGTGGTTTACAACTTTACGTGGAGAAAGAGATTTTTGGGAAAGTTGAGAATGAGGCAATATTGCAACGTTTTTAAAATATGAGATCCCGTAGTAGACTTATTCATTACTTATTCATATCTATTTATAATTCACGCCGTTTATAACAAATATTACACGACTTTGACTTTCAATTTCATTTCATATCCCGCATAAGACCAATTAAAGAATTCGTTAATTTCATAAAACCACTTCCCTTAAAGTTCCCTTTTGGTAAATCACACGAGCAATGTAATAATTAGTGCGTAATCACAGGTTCTACAAGAATGGATTTTTTTCTTCCTTTATATTTCTCTTTTATATTCTAACCCTTTCTTTTTATCTAAAAGTGACGTCTCCATTTATTTTTTTCACAAAAAAGAGCCCGTCTGTCTCCTATTAATGAGAGAAATTATAAAATTTTGAATAGTATTTTTGAAGAATGTGTGGTTAAAATTTAAATAAACTTTATTGGTTTGTGTATAGAATATTTTATTATAACGAAGTGTGTGGTAAAAAATGTTACTGTAATAAACAATTTAATTTGTTAAAGGATGACAAATAAGAACAAAATTTTATTTACTTATTAAAACTGTGAATAGCATTTCGTGTCTTATTTCATAAGAAATGACATTTTCAAGCGTCTCTATCTGTATTTTTAATTTTCATTTTTGTACCATGCAAAAATCCTTCCATCACACATTTTTGAAAGATCGAGGCATTTCAGATCGAGCTATTCTTTTTCGAAAAGTTTGGAACCTCCACTTCAAATTTTCCTTAAAATAATAATAATTCGTGATTAAAAACATTGATAATCACCCTAATTATAATTTATAACCTCATTTTTTTATTAACAGGGGATTTTTTTTTTTTTGTTTTACATTATTCAGGCTAACTTTCCATTTGTCTCAATTCATTAGGTTGCCTGTCTACATTTGTCTTTTAAAAAAATGTGACTAAAAAAAATTACAATGTACGGAAAATTCGTCAGTGCATCATTTTTTATTTCTTAGATTAGATGAACAACTACATCTTGTCGAACTATTCGTGCTGTTACTTTTTCAGTTTTCATAGCGCAAAAATATAAAAATATATATGTAATAAAGGAATTCAATGACCAATTGAAACAAGAAAAAATTCGACGAACAAAGTCAACGAGGCTATTATCAACCCATTTAATTTGCAACGCACCATCCAAAATGGGTAGAAATGATACATTCAGTGGACTGGTCAATTGTGCGCGCACAAATAGATGGGATACATATAAAAAGCTTGTCTGAGCCCCCACCTTCATCGTAAGGATGTATTTTGAGATAGTAAATTGATGAAAAAATATGTAATACAAAATATGGAAAATTTTTGAATTCCTGTGCAATGTTATTTTGTTGAAGAATGTTTGACTAAAAAGAATAGAATTTGAAAATAATGGGAATCAAATAATAGCAAAATGAGTAAATATTAGGGAAATTGCAATAGCGGACCCTAATATTTTACTTTTTTTTTTGAAGATTTAACTCTAACCTTCAATATAAGCTAGCGAACATTCCTAACTTTTAAAAAATTAGAAGTAAAGGTCCAAATAGACTGTTAATTGATCAGAAAAGTGAAACTTCACTTTTTTTCAAGAAATTAAAAAGGGTAAAATAATAAAACTAAAAAAGAAAAAGAAAAAAGAAATCTATCCCTACCCCTACCCCAACCCCAACCCCAACCCCAACCCCATCCCACCCACTCCCATGAAAAACAGATAGGTCAGTGGTCGACACCCCTAGAATTGAAATTCACCCTCCACATTCTTCCCCACTCCCACTCGTATCGTTGGTCGGCATCATCATCCAACAGCCAGCTACTACTGCCACCCACACAACGTCGACATCGCCACCACCACCCAAATCAGAAATGCCATTAACCAAACTAGGCCTTCGATTCCATCACATCAAACTATCGCCTAACCTCAATTGGAGCAATTAAATGGTTACCCATGGTTGTATAGGTCTACTGGAGTTTCTCTTGGCTCCAATTTGGTGCAATTACATTCTTGCTAGAAAGTGTAGATGCCTCCCCTATGCAGAGCTATCCTAATGGTGCTTTAAGTTTTGACATGGTCCATGACCTATGAGAAGTTAAGCTATAGTGTCAGGTGTTAGACTCAGAAGAATTGTAGCGAGTGAGATTAATGACGAGATATGAAATAATGGAGATTGCAACGAGAAAAAATATTTAAAAGTAAAGAAATTAATAGAGAGAGTTAATCGTAGAAGCACAACGTTTTATTATTCGACAATATGGAGAAAAATATAAGAACTCAACAATTCTTGCTTGAACAAAACTGAAAGAGAAGACCACTATTTATAGGTACATGACATAGCATAAAGATGGAAATAATGTGAAATAAGAAAATAATATGTTTTCATAAAAAATCACGTAAAATATAAGGAAACAATTTATTTCCAAAAAAAAAATCCACACTAATTTGGGTCACAAACCCAACAATCTCCACTTTGACCCAAATTCTAGTGCAACCTACAAAATTCCAAGATTTCAAATCCATCTGTATCGAAATAGCGAATCTCCTAAACACAGTAATCAAAACTCTCCAACCCAAACCGTCTTGCTCTACAAGGCGTCCACAAGCGACACCTGAACCCAAACCCTGGGTTCCCAAAATTTCACCGAAAAATTACTTTTGACCAAACAGGATCGAAACACACCCTATAGTTGAAACTATATCACACATGTTGGATCAGAAGGCCTATTGCTAGAACTGTCGCATTCAACATCTCTAAAAGCATCCCAGACATTATTGACACCATGATACCTACGCTCTATAAGTCCAACTCTAGCAAATGAATATAGTGTATCCGCAGAAAATGGTGGTAAAGCGGAATCACCAAAAATCCCCTGAGCAAACCGACCCAAGGCCCGTCACAAGAGGTATTGTACCAAACTAAATATCCACCACGGTACTGAACTTGTCCAAATGTCTATTAACTGGTTCTACGTTCCCCTGTAAGATGTACAACTGAGACCTTCTCTGTCCTTCAAGTACAACCCAAACACTCATTTGGACCTTCAAATCTTCACCTCCACTAGAGAATTTATGCCATTTTGCATCTAGAGTATTAAGTGAGATGAGATTTCTTTTCAAGTCTGAATCATGTCGAGCCTGATAAATTGTTCTGACTATCCCATCCAGCAACCTTAATCTGACTTGATCGATTCTATCAACATGCCAAGACTGGTTGTTTCCCATCAGAACTCCACCTTGTTTGACAGTCTCATATGTCTGAAAGAAATTTGATTAGAACACATATGATGCGAACATACCGAATCGAGAATCCACTCCTTTTTAGGCATAGATTCCATGTCAGATCACGGTTAACATCACATCTTTGTCGTCTAAAAAATCCTCAACTGCATTTGTTTCGTCTGAAGACAAAGGTTGCGCTCCACGATTTGCAGTTAAATTGAATTTAGCCTGCAACTTATCACAATCATTTCGAATATGTCCCTTACGTTTGCAGTAGAAGTAAATAAATTACTGTTATTCTTCAATCTGCCCCTCCGTTGACCACCATGAGATATAAGAGCTTCCTCATATCTCGATGTAACTACAACCATATGCTTTAACTTCTTCTTTGAGTGCAAAGTATCATAGATATCGTCTATAGTCAAAGTATCTCGACTATACAAAATGGTATCCCGAAACGACGCATAAGAGCCAAGTAGTGAATATAACAGGATCAAGGTAAGATCCTCTTCATCGTACTTAACCTCCAACATCTCCAAATCTGCAATAATTTCCTTGAACACGGCAATATGGTCTTCGAATGACCCTCCTTCTACCATGCGATGAGAATATAGCTTTTGCTTTATAGCCAGTTTACTTGTAAGACTCTTGGTCATACATAACTACTCCAGTTTCAACTATAAAGCAGTTGTTGTTTTCTCCTTCAAGGCATCCTGCAGAATATTGTTGGATAGATTAAGATAAATCAACGACAAAGCCTTCTGATCCCTCCGTTGTTTCTCCTCCGTTGTCCAATTAGGTGGGATCTTCTCAAAATCTAGCAACACATCATCTAAATCCAATCGCGCCAAAATAGCTCTCATCTTTACTTGCCACAAAAAAATCTTGTATTGCAATTCAGCAGCGAAATGTCATACTTCATGGTAGTCATCTCTTAAAAAACCTCAACAAATCCTCTGAAGAAGAACCAAACTCTAATACCACTTGTTGGACCCGGAAGGATTGTAGTGAAAGAAATTAATAACGTGATATGAAGTAATGAAGATCACAACGAGAAACAAGATTTAAAAATAAAGAAATTAATAAAGAGAGCTAATCACAAAAGCACGACGTTTTATTAATTTACAATATGAAGAGAAATTCAAGAACTCAGTAATTCTTACTTGAACAATGCTAAATGAGAAGACCAATATTTATAGGTACATAGCATATCATAAAGATGAAAATAATGTGGAATAAGAAAATAATATGTTTTCATACAAAATCACGTGAAATATAATGAAACAAATTTTCCCACATGAAAATAAGGAAATAATTTATTTCCAAAAAAATTCACCATAATTTGGATCACAAACCCCACATGAGACATTGTTGATTAAGAATTGGGATGATCTACCAGTTAAATCTTCTTCTCGGAACCACTGTCTTACCACCAAAACCATTGCACACTGGCTACAGCAACACCTATGGTAGTGGAATTCTAGCATCCAGACTTGCATCCTTGGAATTATCATCTTCAGTATCCAAATTCTTGACTCTTTCCATCATGTTGTCAATCCTCGTAGAGTGACACCATCACATTTCAAATCCTCATAGAGTGACAACTGATTAGGAAAGATGAGAAACGTTTTCAATCTAAATCCTTGACTCTTTCCATCACGTTTTCAATCCTCATATATTGAGAGATATATGAGATTTAATGGGAACAGGGGATGAGGTGGCAATTCTGGCCCCCATTAATGGGAATGTTCATTCCCTTTATAAAATAGTAATACTCTGTACCTCCAACAAATACAAAATGTATTTCCATCAAGAATTAGGACTCCAGTTTGCATAAATAGATCAATAAAATCATGATTAAAAAAAAGACGATGATGAAAAATAAGAGGTCCAAGTTGTTGAGGAATAATGGTGATAGTGCATGGGTTTTATTATTTCTAGCGATGGCAAAGCGACAAATAATTTTATTGCGTTAGTTTGATTCTTGGTTGGGAGAGGGGATTGCAGTGATGGTGGTTTGCAGTGGTGGCGATGCTGGGTGGGTGGGTGGAGTACTGGTGTCTTCGGTTGCAGACGATTGAAGACGGTGACTATGATTTTGGTTTTGGTTGGATGTTAAATACGATGACTCTAATTATTTTATGTTAAATTTGTATAGTTACCATTTTTCCTTTCTTATATTTAGATAAAACTAATTTTTCTAGTCAACTAACGGTCAAATGATTTATTTTTCCATCCATTTAGACCTCACCTGCTAATTTCTTAAAAGTTTGGGATCTCTGCTTACACAAATTGAAAGTTAGGGTAAAGTTTACAAAAAAAATGAAAAGTTAGGAACTACTACGGTAATTTTTCCTAATTATTGTTTAGCCCATGTTTGGTTTTACTAAAAATCAAATTTTTGGTAAATTTTTACAAAAATTGTTAAAAATGTTTGATTAAAAGCGAGTTTCAAATAAAGGAATTTTTAAAAACGGAGGCCAAACGGGGACTAAATACAAGTAGTATTTACATAGGGATGTTAATGAGTTAAGTCGATTTGTGAGCCGAAGGTCGTGACTCGAACATTTTTGGCCCAAATCGAGCTAAAGCTAAGTAAAAAAATCAAGGATTGGCCGGCTCAATTTTTTATCTTTAGATCGTAAAATTCAATTTTTTTTAACAAGTAGCTACAAATGTTAAGCTGTAGCTGCTTGCAAAAAGCTAACAGAATATCACCGTCAGAGGCTGAAACGGCTTGTGACACGAGCCATTTTGGCTGGCTCCGACTGAAGCCGTTGCCCAAAATGAGGCTTGGTCTAAGCGGCAAGCCAAGTCAGCTAAGACTTTTTTTTTTAGATCGAGCCATCAACTGCCTGAGCCAACGGGCCAAATTTATATCCCTATGTTTACTTAGAATCGGTTTATGTGTTCGGGAAGTAAATATCACTATATAAGTTATGATACATTTTTATTCATTGTAAATTTTGAAATTATTTTTATTTACTACATAAATAAATACTAAGCACAACTTCATTCAAATTCAAACTCCCAACCACCATGACAATTTTGCATTGAGAGTTTTGACTTCGATGCGTTTTACAGTAGCGTCAAAACAATAAATTATAGTGAAATTGAAACATGACACAATTAAAAAATTACGTTGGGGGACTAAATTCACTTTGCCTTATTTTAATTTACTCCTTATATTTATTTTCAATCACATATTCATACAATAAAATATTTTACATTTATATTAAAAAAAAAATTCTTACTTTTTAATCACACATTCTCCAAAAAATATTATTCAAAACTATATTTTATAGAGTCCGTTTGGTGCACATTTTTTAGATGAAAATGCATTTTAAACATCATATCGCGGGTCCCCCATTAGAATGTAGAAGTCAAAAATTGTGTGCTGATGTGACGGAAAAAATACATTTTTGGCTCAAAAAATGCGGACCAAACAGGGGAAATTCCACCGAACAAGAGCTTAATTTTATGAGAATCATAATTTTTCAACCAAACATTCCAATTATTCTTAGAGTAGCCCTATATTGGTCCCAGAATGGAGGGGGCACAAAAAGGACCCTTCCATCCTTTTGCACATGCTAAACAAGTAACAATGTTTAACAAGTCATTACTGAAGCCCCCATTTGACAATCATGCTGTTCGAACTCTTTTTTTTATATACTCTGTCATTTTTTATTATATAGTCACACAACAACGTATTGCGCACGTAAATTCCAAATTTTTCTTATTTTTTAGTCACACATTTTCCTAAATATCACTATTCAAACTCTTTTTTTTTTTTTTTGAAAAGTATGATTGTCAAATAATAATGTAATTGGAAAATAAATTGTACACGTCCATGCACATATAAACAAAGTTTGAAGTTAACTCCAAAAGTGCCCTTTATTGATTGATCGATAAACTGCAACAGTCGATGTGAAAAATCCAGCAATTGACAGAAGAGAGAGAGCATTCCATATGCGTTTCTATGAGAATTCCCTTAATTTCACTATTTCTTGGTGATTAATTTTATATCTTCTCAACGTACCCTTCCTCAAAGAGAATCATTCGAGCCTTTGCGGCGTCGCTCGTTGTGCTTCGCCAAGCGCCCGCGGCAACTTCTTTTAGCCCCATCAAATTCTGATACTTCATGAAACCTGGGGAATGCAATACGGTAACCATACAAATGAAGCCTTTTTTTGCTTTTTTATGCTTATGTTGGCCCAGGTGATTGAGTATTGTAGCAATTGGAAACAGGTATATTACAAATAAAAAGAAATTTAGAACAGCCGAATCAGTTTGTTTGACAATATTAGAACCATTTTTATTTATATGAATCATATGATAACCCTTCACACGTCTTAATAGTGTTTGATAAAATTCGTATGTAGGTTGAGTTTATTTTGGGATTTTGAATCTGAGGGTGTTCATTTACATGCCTGTTTGTAATTTATGAACTTGAATCTTTGTCCTTTTAAATTCTGTTTACTTGTTATCAATTACAGTGACATGCACTAAATATTAATCTCTCCATGAGAACCTCCTCATTTTGTTATTATACATTCGGTTTGGGACTATTGTTATACTCTGCTCTGACTTCAGAGTGATTAATTAGCCTCGGATCTATATTTCAAGTAGGTTATATATCATTTATGGGATTCATAATATTGCAAAAATGTTCATTTATGAACTGATAATCTTGTACAACTACTGTCATTTACAAGGCCTTCTTCAAAATATTCTCTTTTATAGCAAATGATTCCCGCTGCTTCTTCTTTAGTCGATTAATTTATTAGTTATTCTATGTTTACGGTAAGTTTATATGTAGTGTTAGCTAAATTTCTGTTACTGTATTGCACAAAATACTTCACTGCCTTATTTGCCGTCTTTCAGTTAAATGATCAGTTAGTAGTTGTGTCTATTAACCAAAATTTAGGAGCTCTAGGCCTGTCTGAATATCCAAACAAGTAAGCAGAAACAAATAAAAAGTACTCAAGTTACTTGCAAGTTTTTTAATAATTGAACCTGCTGCACTGCTGGCAGAAACGTTGTTGAAGCCCAGCAACAAGAATTTCAGGTGCCTTGGCGTGAAACTCACAGACTTTGTGCCGGCGATGGTATGGCTTGGCACCGGTCATATCCACAGGACAGTCTTGTACCTGACAATAAGGCTGTGTGGATCCTCCAGCACTTGACACCCTTATTGAGGTAAGAGTCGATGCTCTCTTCTTATTTTTAACGTCTTCATCTTTCCCATCTTCCTCTTCCTCTGCCAACATGGCTACCTTTGCAATCCTCTTTCCTTCTGCTTTGCTTGTTTCCATTTCTCTAGAAACAAGAAATTAGGATAAAGGTGTATGGACAAGTGGGAGAAAATAAAGAAAATGAAACTTGAGTTGAGGATAGTGAGAAAGTGAGCAAGAATATGAAGAGGACCACAAGTACCATTCTTCTTTTCTTAAATGTCCAGTCTGTAGAGGATTACAGGATTATGAGGTTAAAAATGGGCTCAAACATATTGAAAACAGTACTGGCCTTCCAATCAAAACTTTAATGTGACCCTACATTTTTAGTCGAGATAATAACATGACAATTTGCCACATTGTAGTCTCTCACTTGAGGAGCATGCAATTATGATGACTTGCCATGCGTGTGTTGTCTGGTTGGTGAATTTCCGAGTCTGATGGAAATAGGTGTGGAGCAAAAAAAAACTTCGAAATAGTAACCATTACTTTAAAAGTTTGAGTTGCTTAAGAGAAGGGGAATTCATTATTTGTATTTGTAAATTTATTAGCCACTGTCGGTTGAATCCATTTTTTCGATCAGCTAAAATATTAGAATTTCGAAGTCAAAGAACACTACTAACTACATTACAGAAAGAAAAAAGTTTAACATTCTATCATAATATATGCACAAATTAGTACAAATGCTAAAAACACAATTTCCATTAACTGCTACTGTTACTATAACTGTATAATTGTAAGTTACTGAAAGGCCTTGTCTATCGAACTCCTAGGTTAAATTAGTGTGACAGTATCGCAAATACTCAATATATGAACAAAGTTTTAACTTATTTTTCTTTATTGATAATAATTCCAAAAATTGTTTGTGCATTGTACCAACAAAGTTCATGCAGTTGCAGTCTAATACAAACTTTGTTTGTTTGCTGCGTACAAATAATGGCTGCGTTTTTCATTTTGAATGCTAGAATACTAATCCTCAATCTACAAAATATTTCTCAAAGACCAAGCAGTCATTTTCATTCCCTTAATGTTTTAGGTACATGAGTAAAAGTAAGAGTTGTATGGTCCAATAATTAAAAGAGTCAAAACCAATCTCGTTTCTCCACCTGTTATTCATCTATAATGATATGTCCTTTTATTCCGTGCTAGATTTATTGTAGCCAATTAAATTGCAGCATAGTGGCTACCTAGCTATATTTGTGAGATTAGGATGTCTCTTTATCATGTTTGGACAAATATTGAATACATTAGCATGCACAAGAGTTTGGCGCACTTTGGGAATAAAATTATATTTACTATAACAAACCATAATAAAATAAATTTAGTTTCAATGAGTTTATATTCAGTTACAAAATTATTTTTATGCAATCTTATTTTTTCCAGTAAACATATAATGAACAAACAAGGTTTATTTATTGTTCTTCTATCATATTTTATTTCTCGGTAAATGAAAGCTACTTTGGTTATATATTTTTATGCTGTGTCGAGCATAAACGAATTTGCATGGGTCTCGCGGAGTCAGTTGACACTTCACTTTTTTTTCTTCTTCTTCATTTTTTTTTTTTCCATTTACAAGACTTTTTATCTCCCAACTTCTCTCATGTCCTGAAATCATTCTAATTTGTAATTTTTTATCAATTAATTCTCATTTTTCCTTTGTCGAAAGAATTGCAAACAAGAATAAAAAATATTGTCAATGCCATAAGGTTGGTGAAAATACAATTCCAAAAAACGACGGACAATGAATGAGATTCTTTATTGAAAATAAAATACCATCTTTTGTATAAAAAGAACAATATTGATATTCTCAATATGGACGAAATGTTTATACCTATATGTCATTCATGGTGTGACACTCAATGAAATGAATTTTGCAATACTTTTGTGTGGAATTCTTTTATATTGTCATTGTTGTGAAACTTCAAGAGTTGAAAAATGTCAATTTTCGAATGTAAATAACAACTTACTTATGTTTGTTACTATGAATCATTCATTTTCTTTCTTTTTAGGTTTTAAATAAAAAGAAGTTATTTCAGGGGTGTTTGACAGACATTTTTATGTAAAAATGAATTTTAGAATAGTAAATTGATGTGAAATGTGGGGTTGAAAAGTAAAGAAAAGTTTTTGATTTACGTGTAATATTATTTTAATAAAGAATGTGTGGTTGAAAAGAAGAGAGAGAAAAATGCATTTTAAAGAAAATGGCTACCTGTATGTGTTGCCCTGAGATTTACGTCAATAGAGATCTTGATACTTGATAAACAAATTATTGATATGTTCACCAACAAAAATATTAAAGGATTACGAGTCTTTGGAGATCTTGGACAAAAGTTGGTCAAAATGAAAAAATAATAATAATAAAGTGTACCCATCACTTTATAGACATGAAACATTAGCATTTATTCTTCGAGTTGCTTCTAAAATAGTGTAGAAAGCATTTCATGCAATGAAAATTGTCAAGAATCAATTACGTGATTGGATTAGAGATCGATGATTGAATGATAGTCTAATTGCGATATAGAAAACGATTATTTGAAAATAGTAACATATATGTAATACGATATTTCTAAAGTATGCAAACGAATAAACAATGTTTGTAGCAATGCATTCAAATATTTTATTAACGATATGTAGCCTAATAATTTATTTTAACATAATTTTAACCTTACAATAAAGAGCTTATTTGGTAGGGTTTAAAAGCAAATTAAAATTAATTTTTTGACTGTTATTTCATTATTTTAGCCATCATTTTTGAATTTTTCTCTCACATGTAGGATCCACTTTCTCTCTAAAAGTTAAAAAATCAATTATCAAAATCCCTACCAAACAAGCACAAAAATTGTCTGACTCTTCCATTTGCCAAGAATATCTTTTCAGTCAATGAATAAAAAATGAAAAAAAAATAAAAGAAATCTAGGTCACTATTGCGTCTCTCAAGGTAGGACAAGAAAAATATATTGTTGTAATAATAAAATATGCAAAATGTAAATAATTTAGGAAATCTGCCATGATCTCGTCGGTTTCAGTAACTCAGGGTTTTATACAATAGAAATTATTTCTGTTTTCAAGGCCCTACTGAAAAAATAGTAGTGTTAGGTTTAAAGTGTGTGACATTTTACGAACTTTCTGCAATTATATAGGAGTTAGCACATTTGTATTTTCGTGGGTGCATAAAACAAAAGATATTGCTAAATGGAAAGTCTAAAGGAAAATTAAATGCTTCTTTTCAGTGCTAAATAAAATAGATGTTTTGGGCCGCCTATGTGACACAGATGTTTAACGGACATGGGCGAAGTTAGAGGAACAATTATTTTATTTTATTTATTTATTACCTTTAGTAATTTTAATTGGGCTCAGATAGGCCTGTGTTAAACCCCAGGCAGAGGGTTGGGTATAACTCAACCGAAACCGCTTGTACTTATTTTTTAAGTTCAATTGGGTTGAGTTAGAAAATTGAATTTGAGATTGGTTGGGTTTTAATTCATACTCCAAAAACCAACCCAACCATCTGAAATTTAACCTGAGGAATTAAAAAATTAATATTTAAGATGGAAAAATAATTTAAATAGACACAATAGTTAAAATAAGAGAATGATATATAATTTATAAACGTCCATTTTCTTCATATAACGATTCACATGAACATTATGTACAAATGCAATATTATTTGACGATAAAGTAAAAATTAAAGACATGATAATAAAATGAATGAATTCAAAAAAAATTGTAAACAAGAAAATTCTTCATAAATTTTAAA
The DNA here is from genome assembly GCF_002742605.1 of Olea europaea var. sylvestris. Classification (NCBI taxonomy): domain Eukaryota; kingdom Viridiplantae; phylum Streptophyta; class Magnoliopsida; order Lamiales; family Oleaceae; genus Olea; species Olea europaea. Next base: position 75,387 of record NW_019245485.1, read on the forward strand.
CTTATTTATACATTATTTTTAGAAAGAATTCCTTGTATGTGTTTAAAAAACGAAGGTTTTCAAATAATTTCTAACTCTAAAAAATTATCCAAATTTAACAAATAAATCGGATCCAACTTTAAGTGGGCCTAAGTCCAAATTGACCAACCCAACTCAAACCTACCCAAACTTGATTGGTTTGGGTCGGGAAAAAAATCGACCCAACCCATGCCCATGCCCATGCCCATGCCCATGCCCAATCCTACCTAGGCTTGCCCCCTCCCTTACTCCCGATAACAGACATTGTGTTCACTAGGGCTAAAAGAGATAATAACCCAAATGGTCAATGAACTTTACAAAAATTTTTCAGGAGGTTATTAAACTTTAAAAATTACCCAATTCATCATTGAATTTTGTAAAAGATTTTCGTGAGGTCACTGGACTTTAAAAATCACCACATTCATCACTAAACTTTACAAAAAATTTCCATGGGATCACTAAACTTTGCAAAAGGTTTTGCAAAATATTCTGATAAATGTGGTGATTATTAAAGTTCAGTGACCATTTGGGTTATTATATCTGGATAAAATGATAATTTTTTTCCAAGTTGTTAAAAAAATCATGCAAATGGATTAATAGCAGAAACTACCCCAAAAACTTGTTTAAGTGCGATATACCATCTATCTATTGAAAATTTCAGAAACCTCCTATTTGAAACATTTTGTTTGAAATATCCTTGCTGTCAAGATCTGTTTGTTTAATTATCAAAAAAGTAAAAATTACCAAAATTAAAAGGGGATAATTGCAATTATAGTATCCAAACTTTTTACTTTTTGTTTTTAAAAATTATATCCAAATTTTTTATATTTGACGCACACAATCCCAAACATTTAAAACTTTAATTTTCACCCGAATCCACTCCACCCCTCTTCCCTTCCCTTAAATAATTTTCCGCCGAATATTTAAATTAACTAACCATTAATGGAGGAACAATTGAACAAAGGGAGGCATTTACATCTGTTTCAGAAACACTATCTACCCTAAATGAGTCTGCAAACACACAATAAAGATAAATATTTACAGGTGCAACGGCAGTGCAGTCGAGTTTTCGGAAATGGCCGTCGGTGAAGTGAAGACAGTGAGAAGATGGGTACAAAAAAAGAAAGATGTGGAAGACGAAGTTTAGGTGGGACTTGGGCCTTTTTTTCTCCCCGAAGTGCCCATTAAGTGAGAATCTATTTGGAATTGGAAATAAAAGAAAATCAGTGATTGGTAGCCATTAGCCAAACGCCAAAATTCTACCTCGAAACCTAACTCCGACTCGGCGATTCCCGGTCTTCTTCCACCCGCAGATGCATGCCGTCACCAATCACGAACTCAGGCCCCTCATTGCCACACGCCAGTAAATTTTTTGCTTTCATCTTCTAAAATTTGTTTTTGTTTTTGTTTTTGTGTTTGTGTTTTGTTTAATTTTGTGAATGTGAAACTTCTAATTTTTTTTTTCTTTGAACAGTTGCGCAATTCAGTTTCGATTTTCTTTAATTATGTTTTAGATTAACTAATGTTTAGAAAATGTTGTTTCGGTTTTTTTGTGTCCATCTTCTTAATTTATATTAGGGGTGTAAGCGGTCTGATTTTACCGATTTTTGACGGATTTTCAAATCAAACCGTTCAAATCAGTTTGAGAAAAATCCAGATCTAAATCAAACCATTTTGAACGATTTGAAAAAAACTAAAACCTAAACCTAACGGTTTGGTTCGATTTTAAACCACCGATTTCTTCATATATTTTTTTGCCTGTCTACTTTTATGTCATAAATTCATTAAATTTAATATATATTTATATCTTACTAGAAATAAATCTAAAACAAACTAAACTTCTATTTGAACCAAATTTTTGGGACAAAAAAGTGAAAATTTGGACCGTTATCCCACAAGTCTAGCCACCTTTGTTGACCTGCTGTTTCATGTGTGGAACCTAGCATTTTCTCCAATGGTCAATTTTTTCATTATGATGATATGAAAAATATGGCTCAAACAGATGTTAAATATATCTACTATAAATTTAAATACCAACTAAATCAAAGTGAAATCACAATAAACTAAAATATAGTTTTTTTCCATTTTTGTTCATCTTTTTTAGGCTAATGATGATAAAATAACGTTACAATACAAGTCTACTAAACTAGATATAAGACTCAAAAGCATAATGATGTCTAACAAGGCCTCGTGATCATCGTATCTGAAAAAAAAGGATACTAATTAGATAAAGAGAATAACTAACCATAATAATAAAACAATTGTTAATAATATCTAAATATAATAATTACACAAATTTACATTTGTATAATGTTACGAAACGCATTTAATTTCAGATTCTTACCTTAGTTTGCTCCAAAAAAATTATTGATTGGAAACTTTATTAAAAATTATTATAAGATATTTATTTTTTATAAAAAATAAACAATAGTTGGTACAAATAGTAAATCGAAGTACCCATTTTATGACAACTTTTAACTTTCCCTCTATTTTTGTTCCTTTAGTAGGCCTAGTATTTTTGGCAATTGCATCGTCGCAAATATTATCACTGAAGGTTTAGGATCTTTTTATTTTCGATTTGATTTAATGAATTTTAATTCAACTTTGAAGAGACGTGAAAAATCTAAAAAAAAGTGTGTGGTGCTAGTAGTTCAAGATTGTGTTGGATGTTGGTTGGAGTTCATCTAAATTCTGAAGAGGAAAAGAGATTTTGATAGATTATGCTAGTCTTGTGATTGTTAGATATAAATTAGGATTATTTGATAATAATAATATATTTGTATTAGAAAATTAAAAATTAACAAAAATACCCACAAATGACAAAATTATTAAATTTTACATATTTGTATGAATTTTCAAAAAATTTCATTTTTTCATTTTTTTTATTTTTATATATTTTTTCGTCGGTCTGGTTTGGTTTTAAATCACAATTAAAATTCTCAAATTTAAACCAAACCTTTTTGACCGGTTTGGGTTTGTTCAAAACCATTTCGTTGACCACGTTCGCGTAGCACCAAACCGACGATTTTTAAAATGCGATTTTGGTTTATATATATATATTCTAGAATTGTATTAATGTAGATTGAGTAATCGTACAAATGATTGTAATACAATGTCACTAGGAACATTTTCAAGAGATTCTCTATTATTAAAGAACATATTTTATAATTTAGAGAATAAAACTTTTTAAGTACTCTAATAAACTCTTTATATTTAACACCTAATTTTATTACTTCCAAAAAATATTTATTGTTTTTTCCTATATCCTAATTTTATTACTTCCAAAAAATATTTATTGTTTTTTCCTATATCTTATTTACACTAGCTTCATTCCTCATTATTATATTATTTTCGTTTATTAAAAATTGAAATACTTTGAATACATTTAATTATCGAGAATATGTTTGGCACTCTAATTAAATGTTAATTCAAAGAGTTTTTTGGAGCATAATTTTAAGGGTTGGCTTTTTAAAATAGTGAACATCTTTTATTTAGCCCTTATTTGGTTCTAATTTCTCAAGCTAAAAAATCAATTTTTGACAATTATTTAATATGGTTAGTCGTTATTTTTTACTTTTTCACTTATAGGTGGGACTCACTTTTCTCTCTAAGAATAAAAAAAATTGATTCTAAGAATGAATACCAAACGTGTCCTTAAAGAGCTCGTTTATAAATTAAGAAGATTGAATAAGCGCTTGTCTGGTAGCGCTTCTCGCCAAAATTGTTAGCAATTTTCCGATCATTGGACGCTAAACCAAAGACGCAGCCGCAATTGATGACCCGTGGAAGTAGTCAGAATTTTTGACAAAAAGGAAGTTGTCATAACTTTTACAGACCGATTTACCAATAATGCCCCCTAGCCCAAATTTTTTAAGAAGTACTAAAGGACAATTTGGTAATTCAAATATTAAAATATATTTGAACTTCAATTTGTTCGACAATTGCGGTGGCTGGATTGATTTTGAAATTGCAGCTGCTCCTCAACACACATTGCAACGGTAGGAAAAGTAATAAAAATCCACTCATAATCTCCTCCAGACAAGCGCTGAGACTCTCTTGTTCCAAATGAAAAATTGTAAGGACCAAAATAGGAAACAAATATTTCTCACATATCCATGTTTTAAATATATTTACCGCAATAATTTCACTTATCCACGTTTCATATAGCGTAAATATATTGTCACTT